>NC_133210.1:4932520-5090020 GCF_958299795.1 Porites lutea
GGGAGAGGGTAGCCCCATATTTTGGCCTATTTCAGAAACAAATGACAATACAAAAATAACCTACAATAATAATTTGGATAAATGACCGACATTTTAAAAGAGAGACTACCATCACCTCAGAAACTTGGGCGCGCCGCCTGTAAGCTCTGAGGGAGAGGGTAGCCCCATATTTTGGCCTATTTCAGAAACAAATGACAATACAAAAATAACCTACAATAATAATTTGGATAAATGACCGACATTTTAAAAGAGAGACTACCATCACCTCAGAATCTTGGGCGCGCCGCCTGTAAGCTCTGAGGGAGAGGGAAGCCCCATAATTAATTTGGCCTATTTCAAAAATAAATGACACTACAAAAATTACCTACAATAATAATTTGGATAAATGACCAACATTTTAAAAGAGAGACTACCATCACCTCAGAATCTTGGGCGCGCCGCCTGTAAGCTCTGAGGGAGAGGGTAGCCCCATAATTTGGCGTATTTCAAAACAAATGACAAAACAAAGATGACCTACAATAATAATTTGGATGATGACCGACATTTCAAAAGAGAGACTACCATCACCTCAGAATCTTGGGCGCGCCGCCTGTAAGCTCTGAGGGAGAGGGTAGTCCTATAATTTGGCCTATGACACTACAAAAATCACCTACAAAAATTGTTTGGATTATGACCGACATTTCAAACGAGAGACTACCTTCACCTCAGAATCTTGGGCGCGCCGCCTGTAAGCTCTGAGGGAGAGGGTAGCCCTATAATTTGGTCTACTAAGTAAAAAGCAAGTAACACTACAAAGGTAACCTGAAATAATAATTTTTGGATTATGATTGACATTTCGAGGAGGCTAAAATGACTGATATAGAAACCATACTGTATCTGTGACGTTGATTATACAGATCGCCCAAGCGAACACGAAGATGTTGAAGTGGAAGCTAGAATATCTGGAGTAATCCAGCGTCTTCGGCTCCTTCCAGCGAATAAGAATTTTGGCAGGATTTCGACAGTGCTTGGCGGGCTTTTTGGAGAGTGATTTGTCACTGGAGGCACATCGACGCTTACATCGTCTTAAACCAGAGAAAAAAGGCTTGAATCCTTCGCCGTTTGATCAAAAAGGTCGTCCATTGAATCAGATAATCGGTCTTGCTGTTCCTCAAGGAGATGTGAAGTAGAGCTCGAGCTCTCGCATTCGTTTTCTGCGGCGACTATAAAATGTGCATTGTTGACGGCTTTTCTCAAACGTTCAAATAGAGAAGATTTAAAAATTTCTTTGGTCATGGTCTTTTCCACGCCGAGTTCCTTCCAAACCGGAGAAAGATGTGCCAGCAGAGAGTGTATTCCTACTTGTGGCTCCACAGTAAAAACTTGATACGCCGACTCGCTGTTTTCGCTTCGAAGGTCACCAATGTTGACACGGCATACTACTCTTGACAGAAGTTAAATAAGCCATCGGAGCACTATTTTCTTAAAAGAAAGCACTTGAAAAACCATTGAAAGCGTATCAAGCCTATTTGAATCCAAATGCGGCGAGAAAACTGTAGTTATCAATTGCGAAGCCAGAGGCGCGAAGATCGACTTCCAAATTTTCAATCGACCGTGAAATGAATTTATAATACCCAAATAGTCTGATCAAATTTCGCGTTTCCTTGAGATGTCTGGTTCGTTTAATCAGAAGTACAAAGTTCCTTGACAGGCAATGTGTCCGGCGCTCTCCAAAGGTGTCTGGAGGAATGCTTAAAACTAATTACCTTGTCTGTTATTGGAAAACGATTTGCGGTGGTTGCTGTGGAGATTAGGCCTCCTCCTGCGCGCACTAAAATCGGGGCTCTGGAGAAGAGAGAAAGAGAGAAAGAGAGAAAGAGAGAAGAGAGAAGAGAGAAAATTATTCGGAAAAATGCTTTTGAACAAAAGAAAAAGAAAAACCAGGGTTAGAATTTAACCCTGGGTTAGCGTTAATCGGCCTTCTAACAACTGGACCAAGTTTCAAACTGCTTGTATAAGGATCCTTATTTCTAAATGGGATTCATTTCACTCATTTTCCTAGCCCTGTATAATCATTGAACTTAAGAAAAATGTGCTGTTTGCTGTTTAGGAAATATTTCTCCTCAATCCTCTCCGCAGGGGAGAGGTGGCGGGAAATGTAATTTGATCCGTTTTCTATTGTCTTATCTCTGCGCAGGAAACAGCGCTCATTTTTTGATTGGGCTTTGCCGTAGGCAGCGTACTAATAACACTTTTGGTCACGATCTACTTCCGGCTAACATAATCACGATTACGTAATTGTTCCTCTTAAGTTTACTTGTGTGCAGACTCGGAATTTGGTGAATCAGTTCATTCTAAATCATGTTCAAAAATACTTCTCCAACCATATATATTTAATGATTAAAACTCCGCTGTTATTACACATAAAACAATCACAAACAAACACTGAATCCATTCTTATCGTATTATCTTTCCACTGACCTCTAAAAAGGAAAGAAGGAAAAAAACAGGTGCAGGAAAGTCATATCACTGTAAGTATTAAAGAAAACTTCAAACTTAACTATGAAAAGATCCTTTAGTTTAGAGTCACTTTCTGACAGCCTTCAGTTGGCCTCTTAGATCTTCGTACACTATATGACCACGTATCAGATTGGCAGTAGTCTTATACTAAGTTTTCCGCCATTGCGCCTCTCATTCCAAGCGTAATCAAACATGTCAAGTAGCTCATTCTCCAGGTTTCTCGCTTGCTGTTCATTCCCAGCCTGTTTATAACGAACCTCCAGCGTATAATCTTTGTTAATGCGTCCTTTATCAGAGCTTCTTTATGACTACCATTACTGCAGTACCTAACGATTCTGCATTGCAGTGGTTCATAATGGCCACAAAGGGTGCACGTGCTTCCAACTTAGACGACTCGATATGGCTGGTCCTGTCGAATAGCTCGCCATTCATAAATTTTACAGAGCTGCGGTAAATTGCCGTCGTTCAGTATATATCTCCAGATGAATCCCGCTTGGTTCTGCCCTCTACTTGCAATGTTTATTCCGTAATTCGGCGGTACCATGGCTCTGTTCCATGCCGACCAATTTTGGCTTTGTGGAAACTGAAGATTGTTGTTTTCTCTTTCCGCCTAGTGGTTTGTTCTTAGGACTAAACGGTAGCATTGTAAGAACGAGCGGTTTTTCTAAAAAAATAGCCCTAACTTTTAGTTATAAATACCAAGTTACATACTAGCAATGAGTTCCTTACACTGAGGTAAAGTGCAAACTAAGCAGAACTATTATACTAGTCACTCCCAGGTTCAATTAAGGCTCTACGGAACTTCCTAAAAATACAAGCAATGTGACTGGGACATCGCGGTGCCAACCATCATAAGTGCAAGCCTCTGCGTGGCCTTAGTGCCATGTCCGTGTACCTTAGTGAAGCGTCGTAGATAAAGCGAAACACGTAACTTTCGACTCGATTTCGTTTCCGTAATTTTTTGGTAAGTGACGAGGGCGGATCCGTAATTGATGATTACCTCTAGTAGCATAAAATTATATTTCGGGGCTGTCCAATTAACCTAACAAAATAAAGGTGGTGTAGGTGCCTGGGCGACTGGGTTGTTTTTGTTTGGGAAAATTTGTTTTCCAGGCCTAATCTACTGTGATCGCTGATGCATGATTGCTATGTTTTAGGTGAACAATAATACAAGACTATTAACTCGATGTAAAATTTGTTTCTGTTGCAAATTGTTTTCCCTAAAATCACTTACAATGGCCTTTCCCTCAAAAGTCACATGAACGTGCCCTAAAGTTAACTGATTTGTGGATTACAGGTTTATTGTTTGATTTTAATTATAAATTTATTAACGGGAGCTTCGCTTTTAAGCCTGGCTAAATTTATATATTATCGAGAATAATTTTTCGTGTGTGGAATTTAATGTTGTTTAAAATAATCACGAAGTTGTTTGTGTAGACCCTCGCGTTTCATTTCAATAATTTCCGTTCGTGAATTGCTTTTTGTCCGGTGTTATACTGATAACTGAAATTGTCCTTGCAAGAATTTGGTTGCCTTTACGGTAAGCAGGTTATCACCACAGAGGACCGTGAATCTTGTATTAATTTGTAAGTAAGTTTTGAACTGAGCAAATAAAGTTATTTCTCAAGAATAGAGGAACCACGACAAAACTTTCGAGAAACATAATTTGTGCTTCCAGCGCACGTACTTGAATTTAAGTATAGGCTACTCTTAAGCTTCTGAAGAACTTCAGGACTGAACTTATCCATGCAAGAAACTGGTTGCCTTTTGCGGGTTACTAAGAGGGTTAAACGGCCACAGGGGACCGTAAATCTAGTTTTTAATTATTGAATATTTGCAACTCAGTAACCAAGGTTTTTGGGACAAAAGAAAAGTTATTTACCATGAGGAACTACAACTTAAAACGTTTAAAAAATCTTGCTTTGAGCCCCGACACGAGGATGTAATGTAGCAACTGTCCACAGACTCTCTATAGTCCGTTGAGCGCGGGTGATAAGATATAAACTGCGAGGGATTTATTGACCGCCAGTGCAAGGGGTTAGTGGTGGGGGAAGACTTAGATTTATTTTTCTTTCTCGCGCGCTCGCTTTTCGCTCGCGAGCTCGCCGATGTTTTTGAAAAGAACGAAAAGAAAAATAAAACAACGTCTGTTTACAGGCTAGATGTAATGGTTCGCATGTAATAAACTTGATACAAAAACGTCATTCAATTCCACACACGAAAAATTAATCTCTATAAAATACTCTGACAAAGATAGTCAAGAGGTTGTATGTGTAGTCTCTCCTGTTTCATTCTTCTGTAACGTCAATTCGTGAATTGTTTCATTCCGGTGTACTTAATGATAAATGTATTGAAATTGTCATAACGTATCGCAGAATATGTGCATTATAGGTCAAGGATAAAATAATAAAAAAAAAAAACAAAACAAACGGTTGAAATGTCACTTTTGAGGCAAAAACACTACATACGACTACAGGTAATAAAACTGAGCAATTTAAGGTTCACTTACTATTGATCAATGAATACATTATGGAGTCCCTTCAGTTGGTCCGTGTCTTTTCGGAACATGATAAAAATTTCCTCTTTGACTAAAATGCATAAAAAAAACAATGTGCCCGGTTGTATTTATTGTTTCTCCTCCTTTTTCCTTTTATTTCTCTGCTTTCTTACTGTTTTTGAAGGAGCGTCTAGTTTGTTGTCACGATGGCCAATTTGTCTTTCTTGATCAGATGTGATTACTACTTTTGGGGTTCTGTAAATCACAAGATAATGAAAACGTAAGATAAATTATGGAAACAGCCGGCAATCTTTTTTAGTGAAAAGGGTTAAAATTTTATGCATTTGTAAAGATTAAGGCGGAGGTCGTCCACGAAAGAGCCCTGGGAAAACTGATGGATTAAGACGACGCAAGAGCGATTATCGCCATTTGTGCGGTTACTGTTGCCTTAAAAAAGTAAACAAACAAAACAAAGCAAAACAAAAACCGGTTATTTTAAACTTACAACAATTTCCAAAAAAATGAGACTAGACATATTAAGAAAAAATAAAGAATAAATGAAATTTTTATTTTCAAACGGAAATCATCGAGATTTTCCTTCGACACGGCCCTGGCGTCCGCGAACATGGTCACCTTTTTTCGGTACAGCTAATAAAATGTCAGTTCGAATTCGGAGCTTTCTACTTTAAGATTATAACTAAAAAAATACAGGTCATCTTAAGCGAAAATTGTGGTGTCCAATGTGGCGTACGGTCCCGGCGTAGATGCCATTTGTGGGTTGAGTTTGTTTTGGCTGGTTCGCTCCTTTGCTCTTAGACGTTTTTCTCCGGGTTCTCCGATTTTCCCTTCTCAAAAACCAACTTTTTCAAATTCCGCATTGATTCGTTTAAACGAGTTCTTAAGAAATCCAAATTGCTTCGTGGGTAAACAAATTGTAATTACAACAAATTACAATCTCAATTTTGATTCAATTAATGTAAGATAGAAACGGATTATAATTGTTAGTGGCGGACCAAAGGATCCAATAAGAGCTAGAGGGCTGTAGTTGTCTATAAAATAAATTGGTTGCCTTTTTCGGTAAGGTGGTTACCAACACAGAGGACCGTAAATCTGTATTTGTAAGTAAGTGACCAAGGTTTCTGAACTTAGGAAATAGTTATTTCTTATGAATAGAGGAGCCACGACAAAACTTTTAGAAATCATAATTTGAGCTTCCACTGCAGCCCCGACACAAGGTGATGTAAAGGTTCGGTTCTTATCACCCTAACAATGTTGATCCACGTACTTGAATTTAGGTATAAGCAACTTTTCTGAAGAACTAGAGGACTGAACTTATCCATGCAGGAAACCGGTTGCCTTTTGCTGGTTAATTAGGGGGTTATAAACCACAGGGGACCGTGAATCTAGTGAATATTTGCCAAGTGACCAAGGTTTTTGGACTAAACAAAAGCTATTTACCATGAGGAACAACGACTTAAGACCTTCAAAAACATTTGCTTTGAGCCCTGAAACGGGGATGTAATGGTTCGAATGTAATAAACGTGCAATGTTTTAAAAGTATTTAGGACCCGTCATGTTCTCTCATTAAAAAAGTATAGCTTATGTAAAATTACATCATCAGATATCAGCTCTATTACCTCATGGATTTCTAAGCTTTAGCTTAGTAAAACTCTCATCAAGGCCTTCTTGTCACATTTGTGAGGCTTTTCAACAACCAAGATGACATTACTCAAAGGTTTATTCGCGTTTGCCCTGATGTTGGTAAGCGCGCCGTCATTCTCTCGGGGAGCAACAAGTGATCCTCCGTCTGGTGTGGCGTATGCATTTTGCGAAGATTTTAACCCGACTGAGGTGAACTTCGAAGTGAGTGTCCAACCGAACAGCGCACCGGGACAGTCAACAAAGCCAGCACTCACGGCCACTTTCAACAGCGTAACAGCCGACAAGAAGGACAAGAAAGCTCTAAGTGGATCAATTTCTCAACTACTAGGCGTCAAGGACGTTCAAGTTACATCCACATCCATGTCAGAGATCTGCTTCGAAAGCTTGGTTGCAGGGCTGAACATCATCATTGACAAGAAAACTCTGCTCAAAACGTCTTGTGGAACTACAAGCACAAGTTCTCAAACCACAGAGCCACCTGTGCCTTGCAAAACGTTTGGATCTAAATTGGAGCCTCAGTTTGTGTGCCATCAGGCCGTCACATTATTGCTGAAGGAAAAAGGAATCATCTCTAAATCTGCCGTTGTGCCGAATCCTCCAGCTCCCGGTAAACTTCCAACGTATGACATAACTCAAGACATGATAAATGCGAACCTCGCCATTGCTGACGGTGTCGTGGACATTGGGCGCAAGATCAAAAAGCATCGTGCGAACAGCAACCTCGCAAAACTTCCGTCGGCCGGCTCTAACAAATGGAACTCTTTTCTCAAAGGGGTGGCTCCGGTGTTGAACAGCTTCGGTGGCCTGGCTGCAATCATGACGACTTTCTTTACGCCAAACCCTTTTGATGAACTCGCGAAATACATAAAGGAACAGTTCAATATCGTTCAACAGCAGCTTAACGACATAAAGCGCGACATCGAGAACCTGCAAAGAGTGGTTGAAGGTCAAAGTCAAAAGATTATCATGGCGAACGCCTTGAGGAATATCCGTCATATGACCAGGAGATACAATCGAATGTTGGAGACCCTGTCACAATCGAAAAAGTGCATGGATCCGACAAAACTCCTCGGCCAGAGTGTGGTCCAGCAATTCATGAGCGCAGCGGATCGTAAAGATCTGAGAGATAACCTAAGAGATCTTCTTGAAGTAGATTTTGGCGGCGTGGTGGAAGCCTCTGGACTTCTGAGACCTCTAATGCGGGCATACTGTAAGTCCAACCCTGCCCGAGTGAACCTCTTCATGAAGCACGTTGCTATGTATGCCTATGGTGGAACCATCGCACTTTTTGCATATGACAATCTTCAATGCAAGAAAAACAACATCCAAAGTTTCACTTGCCGCGAAGACAAAAAGCTTAAGTTGCTGAAGAAGCTCTACAAGTTCACGCAAAAAGCTAAGATCTATGAGGTGGCAAGTGGCGGGAAGCCGGAATCTCTCATGAACGGCTTCCTACTGGACACCAGAGACGACTTTGAGAAGCTTATCCTGGGCGAGGTTGACAAAACACCCAAACCTTCCCCTCCCTTCCCAGGATTGTTTGACAAAGTAAAAAAATTGATCACTGACAAACTGACCAACGCGCATGACTGGCCTTACGCTTGCATGATGCAACCAATAAGTGATAACCGTAAGTTAGTGATATTAGGGATTGCTCAGATCGATAGTAACGTCTTTGGTACCAGGTTTGTCCCATGGGCTCTATTCAATAAGGGCACAGTCCAAAACAGTTACTTTCAAACCCAGCCAATTCCCAGTGGATACTCCAAGAAAAATTTCCGAACATATATTTCAGAGGTTCACCGGGTAGTAAAAAAGAATGGAGGCAACAAGGCTTATATGGAATATTCGAACACAAATAAAGGGTTTATAGCTCGGCCCTGGCAGTTAAACAATGTCCCTCCATCTAAACCCACTGATTTGGTTATGTACTTTCTGTTCAATCCAAAAAATTTTCAAACTAAGAGTGGAACCCAAAAGCTGGTTGGCAATACAGTCCCAGTCGATGCATATTTTTTACCAAAAAGGTACATGAAATGGGGGCCGGACGCTGACAAACCAATGCCTAACCCGACAATCGCATGCTGGCTGGCTTCAAAAGGATCCTCGAGAGGATGGCCTAATGAGTACAGGTGTCAAGCCCCAAACCCTAACAATCCGGATCAGGCAAAACCGAACAATGAACGTTACGTAGCTATCGTCGGTGAGTGAATAATTAACAATTATTCCTCGAGCCCGAATGGGCTCTGAGCTAATAGCCCATGAGGCCAAAGGCCGAATGGGGTATTGACTCAGAGTCCATGAGGGCGAGAGGAATAATTGTTTTAGTAAAATCCAACTAGTTGGTCAAAAAAATCGAGAATAAAAAAATTTTAGCTGCTTAAAGCTAGACTTCAATCCTTTTTTGCCGCCAAAAAGCCGGCGCTTTTCGCTACTAGTGGGCTATAACATATAGCCTAGTAATAGCTCAACCAATCAGAACGCAGCATTGATAATAGACCACTAGTTGGATTTTACTAATTGGCATTAGACATCTTTGCTTGGGACGAGAACAACTACGAGGACGAGACTTTCATAACACTAAGTTGTGCGCGCGCTGAAGCTTCATTTTGGCGGGAAAAAGCGATAGCTGTCTTCATTCTTCTACGAGTTAACGAGAATATCATATAGTGAAGGAAACAAGTTATAAGCGGTTAGAGGTTAAGTCATTTTGCAATCGGTAAAGGGCTTAAACTCCCTAAAAAAAACCGTGTCAGTTAACTTTAGAGGTGAAAAAAATTACGATGAAGCCTTTCGGCAAGTATACTATATTTTTGAAAATAAGCGAAAAAAACCTTCAGTTAAATCTCGTCCTAGTGGTCGTTTTCGTGCAGTATTGAATCAGGCGCGCAAATCCGACCTTTCCAAATTTATTGCTATTATATACATTCAAAGCACATTTCCAAAAATAAAAGTTAAGTGTAAAGTCAGATTATATGCTTGCTCTGTAATTAAACACTTGTAATCTGATAGAGTGAAGCAAATAAAAATTCAAAAAGCAATTCAGTTGGTTTCATAAAGCGTGCATGTGTAAGTGCCAAGCTTTATTTACCTTTAAACCAAACTTCAAGATAACGAGCTCAAAACCACATGAAAATTGGCCAATAGCTGACCGGTAAATCCCCAGTAAAAATCTGCCTGGTCAAATCAAAGTGTCTTTCTGGTCCTAACGAATTGGTTCGAAAAGCTCTGTCGTTAGTACCTTCTCCATCCTTTCGCATGCAATGCTCTTACCGGACATCACGTGACTCCCGCAAATGGAGAGCAGTGCTGGTCGGGTAGAATCGTGGGAAAAAACTTTAAGGTGCAAAAAAAATTAAAACAATGTATAGAACCTACTATTGCTTTTTATGTGAATATCCAAGACCGTGCTATATACATGTGACACTTATGGATATACAGTTGACTCCCGATAAAATAACTCATGCGAGCCCTCGTTAACTAGAGCATCGCGCTAACTCGAACTGAAAATCGATTTCCTCTGGTTTTCCGTCACTGACATTTACTGTAATTTTACCTTCGGTAACTCGAACCCTCGATAACTCGAATATCCCGCTAACTCCAAGTAATTTTTGTTTCCCCTCAGATCATTTCTATATAATTATACCCTCGATAACTCGAACCATGTTTTGAGCGCTTAAAAAGTTGGGGAAAAACAGTGTACTGGCGTCCGAAACATTGAATTTTGAATTCCCAATTGACGTGTTGTAGATAAAGTTTACTAGTGGAGGCTTATGTTGTTTGTCACAAATCTAACATGAAACAGCTTTACAATTCTCAAAAAAGTAAAACGCATGCTCTATTTAGGCAATGTTTTGTTACGTTACGTTCTGATTTATAATCTAGAAGCATCTTTTTAATTTTCACTTAACATTTCTGCCATTAAATGTGATTAAAATGTTCACTGTGCAGTAAAAACTGTTTTTTCTTTCCCTTACTCCCGACTATTTTCTTCGAGCTCCCGATAACTTCAACTTTTTTCGATTTCCCTTGAAGGTTCGTGTTATCAGGAGTCGACTGTAGTTTTTTTAAAAAAGTTGATTTATATGGGCGGATTTTTATGCATGACTTCACTTTACATCTTTTTAATAATATGAAACCTTACTTTTCAGAAAAGGAAATAATATTTGAAGAAAAGTAAAAGCTTCTCGAACAAACAAACAGTCAAACTAAATTATTGCCTTTTCAAAAGTCCCTGACTGGTAAATGTCAGTTGTATGTTGGTGGAAGTTGATAGCTGGCTGTTTTTCGGCGGTTGTTATCAGCCCTGTCTCACACTGTCCACATTGGAGGCGGAAAAAAGCTGAAAAATATCTCTTATGCTTCCATTAAGCCTCGGCTTGTTCCAAGCGCAATCATAGTTTCCTGCTTCCTAGCATTCGCCTCGTCGTAAAGCTTCGTAAACTTGCTTATAACGGACAGCCAGTGTATATCCTTTTGTTAATGGGTCATTTATCAGAGCTGTTTTATGATTGCCTTGCTAGCCACCCGAGGATTCTGCTCCGCAATAATTCATAATAATTATTGTCAAATCGTGTACACGTGCTTCCAACATAGACGACTCGATTCGGCTGGTCCTGACGTCGAATAGCTCGCCATTCATAAATTCCCCAAAGCTATATTTCCAGATGAATCTTTCTTATTTCGATTCTTGTTTCTACCAGCGGCTTACAGTGTTTGTTCCATCATACAGCGGTACTATTGCTGTCTTCCAACCCCACCAACTTTGGCTTTGCAGAGACTGAAGATTGCTGTTTTCTCTGAACTTTCTTTCAGCTTGAGCCATCTGAAAGTAAAATCTCTCGAAGCTCTGTCAGTGTGTTAAATATGATATCTGTTGTATTTATCGCTCAGCAAGCCAAGCTAAGCCAGAACCCACGTCAACTTGTCGTCCCTTCAAAACCTTTTTTGTAACAAGGTACGTCATGTGACCATGAGTCAGAGGCTTTATACATTAGCCAATCAAAGATTGCATTGTCATTAACATAACAATTATGAATTCTTGCGGTTTTTCTAAGAACCTACCCCACTTAAATGAAAACTTTTTCTAGAAAGAACGTGAGATTTTTGGCGGCCCAATTTTGTCCTATCAATATATTGTCCTCCAAACAACGGAACAGAGTCCTTACGTTTTTATTAATACATCATGCCCATTTGTACTGAAAGGTTTCATATCAATTGCAATCTGTTATATATGTCAATTAGAGATGACCCTATCCAGCGTGGAAGGCGTTGGTTAGTTTTATTGGTTCGTTTTTATAGAGCGCGCGAGGGAGGAGACATGTGAAGGGGACAGGAGGCCTCTCCTTTTCTCCTCTCGTGCTCGCGCCGCGTCTTCGAAATATCCGGCCTCTGCCCTATAGATTGCAGCAAGGTTTTTAGAGGCGCTTAGCTTCACCGTCCTTACTTTTTGCCGGCTTGTTTAGTAAATTTGACACAGATTTGAATTGAGGTCTTCCTGATCAAAGCCAGAGCTGGTCTAAAAGAAGTTCTTAAACGTAAAAATGTAATATTACAAGTTATAGCAATTGACATGCCATTTGTTGACTACTCAGTTTAGTGAGTTTTGATCCTTAGTGTCTTGGCCTCAACAATTCCGTAATGCTGAGATATTTCTCGCATAGGCTTTAGCCATGCTCCTAATCATTCAGTAGCCCATTCATAATCCCGTTTTGCTCGAGTCAAGGAGGACAAAGGGGTTTTTCTCCAAAGCAATTGTTGAAAGCTGAATCATTGAGGGGTGAGTGACAATTTCAATTCTGCGAACGACAAATGACGTTCTTCCGGTATTTCTTAGAATATTCCACTGCAATTCAACGGTAGATTTGAGCTAAAAACTGTCGTAAACGCGATATCTGCAAAGTTTAGTTGAAGAGATTAACTTAAAACAAAAACGACTAGAATCCTAAGACACGATATCAAACTTTCTCGTCGATTGAAAACTGGCAAAAGTAGTTTTAAAAAGTTGGAGTCCATCACTTTACTGTATATATCTAAACATTTTAATAGTCCTCTTCTGCATTTCTGCGTCTACATGACAAGTATTTCCTAAGTGTAAGGATGTTAGCAAGTATTGTGTCTACTGGAACTTGTGTCGTCATCTATTTTTGATTGACTGTAATCGGACACGATTTTTAAAGGGTTGTATATCCAATGACAATTAGTGGCTGCAGTTAAAAGTACTCAGATTAAACGGTGACTGTTATCGTGCTCAGTCTATACGTAAGTTAAGCTATAAAATTTTTCATGTACTACTGGTTTGGCACAAAAATAAACACTTTTCTGTTCAATGGCGAATTCAGTCCATGGGATAATTGGATGTCTCCGTTTACCGCTTTAGTGTCGATCAGGCAGTGTCACCATAGGACGGCCCTTATGTTGCCGTTTCTTCTAACATTCCAAGCGTAATCATACATGTCAAGCAGCTCATTCTCCAGGTTTCTAGCTTGCGGTTCATCCCAAGTCTGCTTATAACGGACCTCCAGTGTATATCCTTTTCTTAATGCGTCATTTATCAGAACTGCCTTATGATTACCATGACTGCAGTACCCAAGGATTCTGCTCCGCAGTTGTTCAAAATTGCCACAACGTGTGCACGTGCTTCCAACATAGATGACTCGATTTGGCTGGTCCGGTCGAACAGCTCGCCATTCATATATTCCACAGAGTTCAATTAAGTTATGGTCATTCAGTATATATTTCCAGATGAATCCGACTTGGTTCTGGTGGCGGTTTACAGTGTTTGCTCCATTGTACAGCGGAACCATGGCTGTCTTCCATGCCGACCAATTTTGGCTTAGTGGAGACTGAAGATTGCTGTTTTCTCTTAACTTTTTTTGAGCTTGAGCCATTCAGAGTGTAGAATCTCTTGAAGCTCTGTCAGTCTGTTAAATATGATCGCTTCTGTATTTGTCGCTCACCGAGACAAGCTAAGGCAGAACTCATAACAACTTGTCGTCCCTTCAATACCTTTATACAATAAAGTAAGTCATGTAACAATGAGTCAGAGGGTTTACACATTAGCCAATCAAGGATTGCATTGTCTGCATTTACATAGCAATTATGGATTCTTGCGGTTTTTCTAAGAAATAATCCCACCTAAATGAATCATTTTTCTAGAAAGAACCTGAGATTTTTCTCTCTTTTTTTTCTCAGATTGGTCCTTTTAATGCCTTGCTGTCCAAACAACGGAACAGAGTCGTTTCTTTTTTATTAATACATCATGCCCCATTTCAACTTAAAGTTACCAAATCAATTGCAATCTGTTATATGTACCTATTAGAGACCGTAACCTGCGTGGCAGGCCTTGGTTAGTTTAATTGGTTCGTTTTATAGAGCGTGCGAGGGGGACATGTACATGTGAAGTACCCTGCTAGCAGAGTCGCTTCGATCTTTCCTCTGGGGTACATGTGAAGGGGAGAGGAGGCCTCTTATTTTCTCCTCTCGTGCGCTCGCGCGCTTGTCTTCGAAATTTTTCCTTCCACCCTATAAATTCCTGCGAGGTTTCGCAGGGCGCTAAGCTTCGCCGTCCTTCCTTTGACACAGATTTGACACAGCTGTTAAGCCAGAGCTGTTCTAAAAGAAGTTAAACGTAAAAATATGATATAACACGTTATAGCAATTTATATATATATACCATTTGTTGGCTACTTCAGTTTTTAGATCCTTTGTGTCAATTAGTGTCTTGGCCTCAACGTCGTAATGATGAAATATTTCTCTCATAGCCACCATATTTTCCCTTTTATTCCAAACATAATTATTTAGTAGCTTATTCATAATCCCGTTTTGCTCGAGTCAAGGAGGACAAAGGGGTGTTCTTCAAAGTAATCTATTGTTGAACACTGAATCATTGAGGGGTGAGTGACAAAGAGAATTTCAATTCTGGAACAGCAAATGACGTTCTTCCGGTATTTCTTAGAATATTCTGCCACAATTCAACGGTAGATTTGAGCTAAAAACTTTCGTAAATGCGATATCTACAAAGTTTAGTTGAAGAGATTAAATAAAAACGACTAGAATCCTAAGACACGATATCAAACTTTTTCGTCGATTGAAAACTGGAAAAGTAGTTTTAAAAAGTTGGAGTCCATCACTTTACTGCGTCACATACAAGATTTTAATAGTCCTCTTCTTCATTTCTGCGTCTACATCATAATGACATAAGTATTTACTAAGTGTAAGAATGTTAGCAAGTATTGGGTATATTGGAACTTGTGTCCCCATCTATCTTTGATTGACTGTAATCGGACACAATTGTTAAAAGGTTGTGAGGCTAATCACGATTAGTGGCTGCAGTTAAAAGTACTCATTCAAATTAAACGGTGACTGTTATCGTGCTCAGTCTAAACGTAAGTTAAGCTATAAACTTGTTCATGTACTACTGGTTTGGCAAAAAAATAAACACTTTTGTGTACAATGGCGAATTCAATCCATGGGATAATTGGATGTTACCGTTTACCGCTTCAGTGTCGATTAGGCAGTGTCACCATAGGACGGGCCTTATGTTGCCGTTATTTCTAACATTCCAAGCGTAATCATACATGGCGAGCAGGGCATTTTCCCAGGCTTGAGCTTCCTCTGGACTCCCAGCTTGCTTATAACGGACCCACAGCTCATATCCACTGCTCAGTGCGTAGTTTATTAGATCTGCTTTATGGTTTCCGTGTCTGCAGTAGTTGATGATCCTGTTTTTCAATCTACGGCATTGTCCGCCATCTGCTTGGCGCGGGCAAGTGCTTCCAACGTAAACTACTGCACTCTGGGTTCCTCCTCTAACCTGAAACTCATAGATTCCACAGAATCCTGCCGCTCCGTTTAACTCATTTCTGATGTTTGACCACATGTAGCCTACTTGGCCTGGTCCGCGATTCTCAGTATATCCACTACTCGTAGGCACCATTGCTCTGCTCCATTGTGACCACGAACCTTGGCCTTGAAACGGTACGAGATTATTAGTTTCTCTAAATGGCTTTGCTTGAGACATAACGTCTGCGTGAGTAAAGGGCTGCAAAGAATTCGTTGGAATGAAGCGTTATACAGTGGTTCGCCAAAGAACTTCTGCAAGGACAGTGGTCTGTGTTTAGCAGGAGCAGCGAATTTTAGGCTGATCCAATGACTTATGACTGCAATGTTATGGGTTGAACCAGCGGGAGATTCATATACCACGCCACAACTTGCTATTGGCTTTCCATGCCACGTGAAAAATTAGTTTACACGTAATTAGCCAATCAAAATGTTTGTGGTTTCTTAAGATTAAACTGTAGTATTGTGAGAACTTGCGGTTTTTCTAAGAAATAGCCCTTTAGTTTTAAATGCGAAATTACATACTAGCAATGAGTTTCTTACATTGAGGTAAAAATGCAAACTGAGCAGGAAGATTATACTAGTCAATGTCAGGCTTAATATTAAGGCTCTTCAGAACTTCCTAAAACTACAAGAATGTGACTGGAACATCGCGGTGCAACTCATCAGTGGAAGTTTTCGTGGCCTTAGTGACTTGTTAAGCCGAACTAATATAAAGTCAGGTTCAATTGAAGTGTCGTTAATAAAGCGAAACAAGTAACGTTTTTGCTTTCTTAGAAATCCCGGAAGGTATTATATATGCGTTAACGCCTTTTTGTGCAATCATTCTTGTTGAAGCTCATATAGGACAGTATAGGGAGTGCGCAACGTCTAGTGGAACCTTTTTCACACACTTTACAAGAAAAGTTGTCTCAGCAGCGCAGTCAGCCTTAGATCAAACCTTTCTTAACATTGATGACGTTTCTGATTGGTTCATTTCCCCCGGCTAATGCTTCAAATTCATAACCAAGCCAACTAGGTTGAGCATATATTGGTGAAGTTTCCAATATCTCGTAACATGACGTCAATTGAACAGGGTACCGCCAAAAAAAGGACGGTAACCGAGAAGCCTTAAGGACGAGGTTTAGCCAAGTTGTTTTTGGTGGAGCTGGAGAAGGTTGACATTTTTACACTTTTATGGAAGAAGAAATAGCCAACCTTCTACCCAAAAACATAGCAACAACAGCAAAAATACAACTCATTATGAATTACAAATGCTATTTGAAAAATATCTGCTGCACTAAACATTTCTTTATATCCTGAATTTGCCTTCGCACAGAGAGATAAAAACAGGAATTTTGAATGAGGTAAGCAAGGTTTAAAGTATAAATAATTTTTGATTGAATAATAAAGCAGTTATTGAATTCGGCTTTCGTGGAGATCTGAAGAATTCTGTAGATCATGCTCAGCTTCATCCAATAATTGCTAGTTATTCTTTGCCTCAAGAACCATAAGGCAAACAGATTAATGCGTAAATGCTTCAAAGCTGATATATCCAGGAATACGAAGAACAAAGCCAAAACGCGAGGCATTTTGGGACCGATCACTATTTTTTTCCCTGTTGAGGAAGAGGCTGGCGATTTTGTTTTTGGGCAGGTAATTCTATCACTACTTCAATAGAGTTCAAAAGAACTTGGGACACCGTGGAGAAACTCTTCCAAGTAATTGTTCTTATGACGACTCTACTACTAATGAGAAGTTTTGGATCGCCTTTTGGTTTATCCCTTCATTCCGCACGTCCCCCCGACAATGTTGTGACCCTAAACAAACTAATTTCCACCCATTTTGCGCAATATATTATTCAACGTTAATTTTTTGTTTGGGGTAGGTCGCCAGTTTTACTATTGTCACTTGGAAAGTCCCAACACTATTGGCCTGGGCCGCCACTGGAAACCAGTATACTGGCGGGCAAGAATTCTTTTGAGAGAATGAAATTCTTTTCAGAGAATGAAATAATATGTGAAGAAAAGTAAAAGCTTTTCGAACAAACTAAATTATTGCCTTTCTAAAAGTCCCAGACTGGTAAATGTCAATTGTATGTTGGTGGAAGTTCATAGTTGGCTGTTTTTCGGCGGTTGTTATCAGCCCTGTCTCACACTGTCCACATTGGAGGCGGAAAAAAGCTGAAAAATATCTCTTATGCTTCCATCAAGCCTCGGCTTGTTCCAAGCGCAATCATAGTTTCCTGCTTCCTAGCATTCGCCTCGTCGTAAAGCTTCGTAAGCTTGCTTATAACGGACAGCCAGTGTATATCCTTTTGTTAATGGGTCATTTATCAGAGCTGTTTTATGATTGCCTTGCTAGCCACCCGAGGACTCTGCTCCACAATAATTCATAATAATTATTGTCAAATCCTGTACACGTGCTTCCAACATAGACGACTCGATTTGGCTGCTCCTGACGTCGAATAGCTCGCCATTCATAAATTCCCCAAAGCTATATTTCCAGATGAATCCTTCTTATTTCGATTCTTGTTTCTACCAGCGGCTTACAGTGTTTGTTCCATCATACAGCGGTACTATGGCTGTCTTCCAACCCCACCAACTTTGGCTTTGCAGAGACTGAAGATTGCTGTTTTCTCTGAACTTTCTTTCAGCTTGAGCCATCTGAAAGTAAAATCTCTCAAAGCTCTGTCAGTGTGTTAAATATGATATCTGTTGTATTTATCGCTCAGCAAGCCAAGCTAAGCCAGAACCCACGTCAACTTGTCGTCCCTTCAAAACCTTTTTTGTAACAAGGTACGTCATGTGACCATGAGTCAGAGGCTTTATACATTAGCCAATCAAAGATTGCATTGTCATTAACATAACAATTATGAATTCTTGCGGTTTTTCTAAGAACCTACCCCACTTAAATGAAAACTTTTTCTAGAAAGAACGTGAGATTTTTGGCGGCTCAATTTTGTCCTATCAATATATTGTCCTCCAAACAACGGAACAGAGTCCTTACGTTTTTATTAATACATCATGCCCATTTGTACTGAAAGGTTTCATATCAATTGCAATCTGTTATATATGTCAATTAGAGATGACCCTATCCAGCGTGGAAGGCGTTGGTTAGTTTTATTGGTTCGTTTTTATAGAGCGCGCGAGGGAGGAGACATGTGAAGGGGACAGGAGGCCTCTCCTTTTCTCCTCTCGTGCTCGCGCCGCGTCTTCGAAATATCCGGCCTCTGCCCTATAGATTGCAGCAAGGTTTTTAGAGGCGCTTAGCTTCACCGTCCTTACTTTTTGCCGGCTTGTTTAGTAAATTTGACACAGATTTGAATTGAGGTCTTCCTGATCAAAGCCAGAGCTGGTCTAAAAGAAGTTCTTAAACGTAAAAATGTAATATTACAAGTTATAGCAATTGACATGCCATTTGTTGACTACTCAGTTTAGTGAGTTTTGATCCTTAGTGTCTTGGCCTCAACAATTCCGTAATGCTGAGATATTTCTCGCATAGGCTTTAGCCATGCTCCTAATCATTCAGTAGCTCATTCATAATCCCGTTTTGCTCGAGTCAAGGAGGACAAAGGGGTTTTTCTCCAAAGCAATTGTTGAAAGCTGAATCATTGAGGGGTGAGTGACAATTTCAATTCTGCGAACGACAAATGACGTTCTTCCGGTATTTCTTAGAATATTCCACTGCAATTCAACGGTAGATTTGAGCTAAAAACTGTCGTAAACGCGATATCTGCAAAGTTTAGTTGAAGAGATTAACTTAAAACAAAAACGACTAGAATCCTAAGACACGATATCAACCTTTCTCGTCGATTGAAAACTGGCAAAAGTAGTTTTAAAAAGTTGGAGTCCATCACTTTACTGTATATATCTAAACATTTTAATAGTCCTCTTCTGCATTTCTGCGTCTACATGACAAGTATTTCCTAAGTGTAAGGATGTTAGCAAGTATTGTGTCTACTGGAACTTGTGTCGTCATCTATTTTTGATTGACTGTAATCGGACACGATTTTTAAAGGGTTGTATATCCAATGACAGTTAGTGGCTGCAGTTAAAAGTACTCAGATTAAACGGTGACTGTTATCGTGCTCAGTCTATACGTAAGTTAAGCTATAAAATTTTTCATGTACTACTGGTTTGGCACAAAAATAAACACTTTTCTGTTCAATGGCGAATTCAGTCCATGGGATAATTGGATGTCTCCGTTTACCGCTTTAGTGTCGATCAGGCAGTGTCACCATAGGACGGCCCTTATGTTGCCGTTTCTTCTAACATTCCAAGCGTAATCATACATGTCAAGCAGCTCATTCTCCAGGTTTCTAGCTTGCGGTTCATCCCAAGTCTGCTTATAACGGACCTCCAGTGTATATCCTTTTCTTAATGCGTCATTTATCAGAACTGCCTTATGATTACCATGACTGCAGTACCCAAGGATTCTGCTCCGCAGTTGTTCAAAATTGCCACAACGTGTGCACGTGCTTCCAACATAGATGACTCGATTTGGCTGGTCCGGTCGAACAGCTCGCCATTCATATATTCCACAGAGTTCAATTAAGTTATGGTCATTCAGTATATATTTCCAGATGAATCCGACTTGGTTCTGGTGGCGGTTTACAGTGTTTGCTCCATTGTACAGCGGAACCATGGCTGTCTTCCATGCCGACCAATTTTGGCTTAGTGGAGACTGAAGATTGCTGTTTTCTCTTAACTTTTTTTGAGCTTGAGCCATTCAGAGTGTAGAATCTCTTGAAGCTCTGTCAGTCTGTTAAATATGATCGCTTCTGTATTTGTCGCTCACCGAGACAAGCTAAGGCAGAACTCATAACAACTTGTCGTCCCTTCAATACCTTTATACAATAAAGTAAGTCATGTAACAATGAGTCAGAGGGTTTACACATTAGCCAATCAAGGATTGCATTGTCTGCATTTACATAGCAATTATGGATTCTTGCGGTTTTTCTAAGAAATAATCCCACCTAAATGAATCATTTTTCTAGAAAGAACCTGAGATTTTTCTCTCTTTTTTTTCTCAGATTGGTCCTTTTAATGCCTTGCTGTCCAAACAACGGAACAGAGTCGTTTCTTTTTTATTAATACATCATGCCCCATTTCAACTTAAAGTTACCAAATCAATTGCAATCTGTTATATGTACCTATTAGAGACCGTAACCTGCGTGGCAGGCCTTGGTTAGTTTAATTGGTTCGTTTTATAGAGCGTGCGAGGGGGACATGTACATGTGAAGTACCCTGCTAGCAGAGTCGCTTCGATCTTTCCTCTGGGGTACATGTGAAGGGGAGAGGAGGCCTCTTATTTTCTCCTCTCGTGCGCTCGCGCGCTTGTCTTCGAAATTTTTCCTTCCACCCTATAAATTCCTGCGAGGTTTCGCAGGGCGCTAAGCTTCGCCGTCCTTCCTTTGACACAGATTTGACACAGCTGTTAAGCCAGAGCTGTTCTAAAAGAAGTTAAACGTAAAAATATGATATAACACGTTATAGCAATTTATATATATATACCATTTGTTGGCTACTTCAGTTTTTAGATCCTTTGTGTCAATTAGTGTCTTGGCCTCAACGTCGTAATGATGAAATATTTCTCTCATAGCCACCATATTTTCCCTTTTATTCCAAACATAATTATTTAGTAGCTTATTCATAATCCCGTTTTGCTCGAGTCAAGGAGGACAAAGGGGTGTTCTTCAAAGTAATCTATTGTTGAACACTGAATCATTGAGGGGTGAGTGACAAAGAGAATTTCAATTCTGGAACAGCAAATGACGTTCTTCCGGTATTTCTTAGAATATTCTGCCACAATTCAACGGTAGATTTGAGCTAAAAACTTTCGTAAATGCGATATCTGCAAAGTTTAGTTGAAGAGATTAAATAACAACGACTAGAATCCTAAGACACGATATCAAACTTTTTCGTCGATTGAAAACTGGAAAAGTAGTTTTAAAAAGTTGGAGTCCATCACTTTACTGCGTCACATACAAGATTTTAATAGTCCTCTTCTTCATTTCTGCGTCTACATCATAATGACATAAGTATTTACTAAGTGTAAGAATGTTAGCAAGTATTGGGTATATTGGAACTTGTGTCCCCATCTATCTTTGATTGACTGTAATCGGACACAATTGTTAAAAGGTTGTGAGGCTAATCACGATTAGTGGCTGCAGTTAAAAGTACTCATTCAAATTAAACGGTGACTGTTATCGTGCTCAGTCTAAACGTAAGTTAAGCTATAAACTTGTTCATGTACTACTGGTTTGGCAAAAAAATAAACACTTTTGTGTACAATGGCGAATTCAATCCATGGGATAATTGGATGTTACCGTTTACCGCTTCAGTGTCGATTAGGCAGTGTCACCATAGGACGGGCCTTATGTTGCCGTTATTTCTAACATTCCAAGCGTAATCATACATGGCGAGCAGGGCATTTTCCCAGGCTTGAGCTTCCTCTGGACTCCCAGCTTGCTTATAACGGACCCACAGCTCATATCCACTGCTCAGTGCGTAGTTTATTAGATCTGCTTTATGGTTTCCGTGTCTGCAGTAGTTGATGATCCTGTTTTTCAATCTACGGCATTGTCCGCCATCTGCTTGGCGCGGGCAAGTGCTTCCAACGTAAACTACTGCACTCTGGGTTCCTCCTCTAACCTGAAACTCATAGATTCCACAGAATCCTGCCGCTCCGTTTAACTCATTTCTGATGTTTGACCACATGTAGCCTACTTGGCCTGGTCCGCGATTCTCAGTATATCCACTACTCGTAGGCACCATTGCTCTCCTCCATTGTGACCACGAACCTTGGCCTTGAAACGGTACGAGATTATTAGTTTCTCTAAATGGCTTTGCTTGAGACATAACGTCTGCGTGAGTAAAGGGCTGCAAAGAATTCGTTGGAATGAAGCGTTATACAGTGGTTCGCCAAAGAACTTCTGCAAGGACAGTGGTCTGTGTTTAGCAGGAGCAGCGAATTTTAGGCTGATCCAATGACTTATGACTGCAATGTTATGGGTTGAACCAGCGGGAGATTCATATACCACGCCACAACTTGCTATTGGCTTTCCATGCCACGTGAAAAATTAGTTTACACGTAATTAGCCAATCAAAATGTTTGTGGTTTCTTAAGATTAAACTGTAGTATTGTGAGAACTTGCGGTTTTTCTAAGAAATAGCCCTTTAGTTTTAAATGCGAAATTACATACTAGCAATGAGTTTCTTACATTGAGGTAAAAATGCAAACTGAGCAGGAAGATTATACTAGTCAATGTCAGGCTTAATATTAAGGCTCTTCAGAACTTCCTAAAACTACAAGAATGTGACTGGAACATCGCGGTGCAAATCATCAGTGGAAGTTTTCGTGGCCTTAGTGACTTGTTAAGCCGAACTGATATAAAGTCAGGTTCAATTGAGGTGTCGTCAATAAAGCGAAACAAGTAACGTTTTTGCTTTCTTAGAAATCCCGGAAGGTATTATATATGCGTTAACGCCTTTTTGTGCAATCATTCTTGTTGAAGCTCATATAGGACAGTATAGGGAGTGCGCAACGTCTAGTGGAACCTTTTTCACACACTTTACAAGAAAAGTTGTCTCAGCAGCGCAGTCAGCCTTAGATCAAACCTTTCTTAACATTGACGACGTTTCGGATTGGTTCATTTCCCCCGGCTAATGCTTCAAATTCATAACCAAGCCAACTAGGTTGAGCATATATTGGTGAAGTTTCCAATATCTCGTAACATGACGTCAATTGCACAGGGTACCGCCAAAAAAAGGACGGTAACCGAGAAGCCTTAAGGACGAGGTTTAGCTAAGTTGTTTTTGGTGGAGCTGGAGAAGGTTGACATTTTTACACTTTTATGGAAGAAGAAATAGCCAACCTTCTACCCAAAAACAGAGCAAAAACAGCAAAAATACAACTCATTATGGATTACAAATGCTATTTGAAAAATATCTGCTGCACTAAACACTTCTTTATATCCTGAATTTGCCTTCGAACAGAGAGATAAAAACAGGAATTTCGAATGAGGTAAGCAAAGTTTAAAGTATAAATCATTTTTGATTGAATAATAAAGCAGTTATTGAATTCGGCTTTCGTGGAGATCTGAAGAATTCTGCAGATCATGCTCAGCTTCATCCAATAATTGCTAGTTATTCTTTGCCTCAAGAACCATAAGGCAAACAGATTCATGCGTAAATGCTTCAAAGCTGATATATCCAGGAATACGAAGAACAAAGCCAAAACGCGAGGCATTTTGGGACCGATCACTATTTTTTTCCCTGTTGAGGAAGAGGCTGGCGATTTTGTTTTTGGGCAGGTCATTCTATCACTACTTCAATAGAGTTCAAAAGAACTTGGGACACCGTGGAGAAACTCTTCCAAGTAATTGTTCTTAGGACGACTCTACTACTAATGAGAAGTTTTGGATCGCCTTTTGGTTTATCCCTTCAGTCCCCCACGTCCCCCCGACAATGTTGTGACCCTAAACAAACTAATTTCCCCCCATTTTGCGCAATATATTATTCAACGTTGTTTGGGGTAGGTCGCCGGTTTTACTATTGTCACTTGGAAACTCCCAACACTATTGGCCTGGGCCGCCACAGGAAACCAGTATACTGGCAGGCAAGAATTCTTTTGAACGTCTGCTACTGTACCTCTGCGATCCATTTTTCCCCAGCTTTTTTTAATGTACATGTCCAGGGAGGGTAGTCCCTATAAGGGCCTATACGGGGGTGCTCCGCCCGAAAGGGGTACCTTTGTCAGGCTTCAGGTATATGAATGGGTAGGAGCTTCACTAGTTGAAGTATATGACAGGGCATGCAAAGAAATCTGTCATTGCTGTCCGTGAAAGGACCTGTAAAGGCTAACGGGCGCATTATTTATATGGCTGTGAAACTGAGACAAGAAAACTCTCTGGCGTGGTGATTTATCTATCACGGTGCATTAAAAGTGGTTAAAATGGGTGCAGCGTTCTAAACTATTATATAAAAGAGGTCATTAAGAGGTATACGAAAGGGGTACTTTTTTGTCAAAAATGCCCGGTGTTTCCAATATATCGATAATATATAGATTTAGCCAGGGCTAAAAGCGAAGCTCTGATAAATAATACTTGTAAACAAAAAAAATTAAATCATGTAATGGTAAACGGGGAGGGCAATGAAAAATAGATCTAATTAGCAAAAACAAATTACACGTGCAGAACACTTTTTTTTCTAATTAGCAAAAAAAAAAAAAATTTGCATGTGCAGCACGCTTTTTGTCTTTCTTTGCCGGTGTTTTGCATAACTACAACGCTGTTTTGTAGGACTAAAATGTCAAACTTCCTAGTTACACATTATTTTTATGGAGGAATTGTCGTATGTGCTTACCCAATATTTTGTCTCCTGTGTCCATGTTCGCTTTTATTTTTCACTGCCGCACATTTTTCACTTTGCTGGCCGCTAGCATTTCTCACTGTCTCACAGCCGCTTTGAACTGTTTAAAATTTCATGTTTTTCTTCCTACAAAATTCGTCTCTTTTGTTTTCAATCACTCGCTCTAGCTCTTCCTCTGTTATCCACGTGAGTGTTAACATCAACAATAACGTTGTAAAGGACACGACTTGGTTGTTGTTTTTTCTTTCTAAAAGTCCGGGCGGCCATGCGACTGGCCCACTTGCCACACACTTGCCCGTCAATGCCTTTCCGTATCACTATGTCTACGTAAGAAGTCAGGGAGGAGGCTTTACTGAATATTAGGCGCATCGTCAAAGGCTAACATCTGTCCCGTTTTGAGGTGAACGTCGGTGAAGTGTTTACTGCTAACAAGAAGAGAGAAGAACGCGGAAACGCGTTTAAAGTTACCATCGTGGACAGCTCGGTCATCTACAGTCGTCAGTCTGCTACACAGGGGAGGAGTGTTGCGTGACGACCCTCAAAACGGCTGTGTAGCAAATTACTACAGTCCAAGCTTGTGGTTCTTTTTTGGCCACTAAATGACATGCAATTATTTCTGTTTAAGCGAAACCTTTATTAAAACTGTAACAAACAATCCGGACAAGCAAATAAAATGAAATGTGGTTACATGTGCAATTACTGTGTGCAAAGATGTGATATTTATCTGACAATCTGCAACCAATCGATAACATCCGATATCAATTTATCTATCGATTGTTATTGAAATTCGATGCCAATCGATAACTACACGAGTCTTCGCCAACGACTGGTCATCGATTATCAATATCAGTCGATTAATTGATATCGATTGGTATTGATTGAGATCGATTGTCATCGATTGGAAACGCCGGAAAATGGAATATAAAAGGGTAAGAGATTGGTCCTCGGGGCGGGGCCTCCCCGTATAAAACTTTATTGACCGCCCCCCCCCCCCCCCCCCAACCCCCCAAACCCGGTGAACAAGAAATGATAGCCCTATTAACGTAATGCAAAAATGTTTTTCTTGCATGTCTGTCGTCAAGTTATTTTTCGACCTCCTCCACTTATTAAAAAGTGAAATGGTCATCCTCTACTGACAACAAAACAAAAGCCAACGGAAATGACAAGAACAGATGCCCTTCTGATCGTCACGGCAATGACCTAGGGCGCTGTCACGCTACATTGCGGTTCCAAAACACACGCGAATTATATACTATTCTTAATTAATTTTGACCCAGACAGTACTGATTAAATTCTTTCAGCGACAAAGATTTTTAAAACAGGTTTCGACTACAAGCGAAGATGAATGTAAAATTTCTTGTATACGCAGTGATTATGTGCTTAGCCATACCGTTTTCAAGATCTCAGAGCGATCGCAAGTGCCGTCCATTGAATGCGGAGAAGTTTCCGAACTGCTTTAAAGCTGGCTTCCATTCAACAAGCTTGTATCTCGCGGACAACTCATACTACGAAGAAAGGTATTCAAAAATCATCAAAAATATCACGGAGAAGCTCGGCGGTTGCTCAAACTACACAAGCTATATTCTCTGCTCGCTGTACGTACCACGATGTAAAGAAAGCATGACTGGTCCGTGGCTTCCATGCCGTAAAGTCTGCGAGGAGTTTGCTCGAGGATGCTCGGATCAAATGAATTCCGAAGGCTTAAACTGGTTAAAGCCTCTGTGTAATTTGCTACCCGTGAATGGAACGAATAGTGACTGTTTTGAACCGCCGAATTTTAAACCATCAGCGAAACCTGATTCAAGTAAGCTTGCTTAAGTACCCTAATGTATGTAATAGTTGAGTACCCTGTACGTTATCCTTTAGCTAAACGGTTTGGCGGATCTAGACCTTCAGATAAGGAGGGGGGAGGTCATCCTGAGATAGGGGGGGTCTCGAAAAAATTATTCGGCCCTTCAGGCCTCAGTTTGGTCTAAAAATAAGGGAGGCCCGGGACCCTCGGCCCTCGGGCCCCTCCGCTGGATCCGCCACTGCTAAATTTAAGTTTTGGCCTCGTCACGGTTTTGGAAGCCATCTTGACGAGTAGGCAACCGTGTGAGAAATTACAGTAGTGTTTGTATCTGAATCTAATGTCGTATAATTTCCGTAACACGGTTGTTCAAAAAAGAATTATGAATTTTAAAGTAAAGCTTCACTCTTAACGATTCTCCTGATTCATATTTTTTTCAGAACAGCTGTTTCACGGAAATTATTCGACAAGTAGATTCCCATACAAACACATGTCAGTAATTTCTCACGCGGTTGCTTACTCGTCAAGAACCGTGATAAGGCCTATTCGGCGAACTACGTTGACCTACTCTTTTTTCAGGATGCTGAAAAAAAAATTGGTGCTTCATGCCCCAGTTAAGTTGTTTAATTTACTCTCGATAAATCCCTAGCTAGTCACTGTGTAGAACAATTTTATTGTTTTCCCTATAGGGAAATTAAGACGGAATCTTCCAGGAAATTGAGTAATTTTAATTTTTAGTGGACAAAAACCTTGTACCAGAATAATTTAAAGCATAATTTTTTTTTTTTACATTTTTCAAGGCCTTTAAAGATGTAATTAGTCATCTGTAATAACACCACAGAAAATTTCTTATAGGAGCCTGAGAAAATGAATGTCAAATTTCACAAATTAAATGACATCTAAAACATGAAGTTTTCAGAATTTTACCTGTGTTTTCACAATTCTTGTGAAATTTGACATTCATTTTCTCAGACTCCCATGAGAAGTTTTCTTTGTTGTTATTACAGATGTCTAATTACATCTTTAGCCCTTGAAAAATGTAAAAAAGAATGTAATATTCTTTAAATTATTCTGGTACAAGGATTTTGTCCACTGAAAATTAAAATTACTCAATTTCCTGATGGATTCCGTCTTAATTGTTCTACACAGTGCAGCTAATACCCATCTGCTGATACAACTTTTGAACAAGTGAGGCCTGGGTATAATGGCTAGTTGTTTTTTCGTGGACAGGTTGGGGGGGGGGGGGGGGAGAGTAGTGACAGATTACCTGTATACGCAGATTTCATTTATGAAGCAGGGAGGGAAGAATTCGTGATAACAAGAGTCCAGAGGCGGATCTAGGGGGAGGGTGCAGGGGGTGCGCACCCCCCCTTCCTGAAATGACCTGCGGTTTTCTAATACTATTGGAATTCTGCAAAAAAAAACTATGTGGTTAGTCAGTCAGTTACGCCATTCCTTAGTGGTGCACCCCCTCCTAAAAAAAATCCTGGATCCGCCCCTGAAGACCCGGAAGAAAAAGAACTAACCAGATTGACAACCTACTTCCACCCTCTAGTATCTTTTTAATCGTCAGAAATCCACTTTTAGTTTTGTAATTTCTTTTGTCACTAAGTTGATTTTGTTCTGCTATCGCCATAACAGGCCTTGTTTGCAGCGGAGAGGTCATCAATAAAAAATGCCAGCAAGCGGGCTGTGAAAAAACCTTTGTCTCACAGACGACACAGGCGCAGTTACAGAACAAATTAATCGCAAGCATGGAGAAACTGAACAGTAGCGTCAAAAATGCGTCGTGTAAGGCGATTCTGAGGAAGCTGTCGTGTGCATCCTACACACCTCCGTGTAAGGAGAAGAAGTTTTTCACATTGTGCAACTGGCGGTGCCGCAAACTTTTTGACGACTGCCCATGGGTATTTAACTTGACAGAAGTTAGCGTGACAGAAGTAAGCCAGGTGGTAAGTAGTTACTGTGCTGAGCCTGCTCAAGGTAACACGACCAGCGGTTTCTGTGAGCTAACGAGATGGCCTAGTGCGAGGCATTGGAGTAAAGGTATGATACATTTTTTTCTGTTCGTGAGATAGGAGCCAGGGGTGGATCTAGGGGGAGGGTGCAGGGGGTGTGCACCCCTCCTCCCTCCTGAGATGACCTGCGGTTTTCTAATAGAACTGGTATTCTGCCAAAAAAAAAAACTATGTGGTTTATTGGTGTTGAAGTAGAGCAAGAGACGAGTGCACCCCATCCTAAAAAAAATCCTGGATCCGCCCCTGGGAGCTCACTCTATGTGTTCTCAGGAGTAGGTTGTACATGTTGTGGTTCAACTTTATCCTTGTTTTAAATTTCATTTTCCTTTGTTTTAAACTCGTTATCATACATTATCTAACTCAAAGACAAAGTAAAATAAAATTTAAACCAAGGACAAAATTGAACCACAACATATATAAAGACCTATGTAAGCCATTTTCTTTTGGTACAAATATCATTTTTAAGCATCAGCGAGCGTATTTTTTAACAATTTTAGCATAAGATCAATCTTGTACCGGTCTCTCGTACCCTAAGTCCTCTGGCAGTTTATTTTTCGCCAAAAAGCCAAAGGACGACTGTAGGCATGTGATTGGCTGAAGATAATCCAAAACCTGCTAATATTCTTGTAATGCTGCCCCTTTAACAACGGACAAACTCCTTCTGATGTTATCCTAAGTTTGAAAGTTTTAAAAATAAACCTGCGGGTTCCTTTGTGCATTCACACCTTCTGCTGACATTCTGAGGCTTATTGATTTTACTTTTCAGGGGAGCGTCCGAAGACATTGCCGTCTTCCTTCCCAGCAGGCCTCATTGCTGCCCTCGTTTTGGTGCCATTGTGTGCAATCTGCTTTATCTACGTCGCCGTGATATTGCGTAGGCGCTATGAGCAGAAGAAGAGTGGATATACCCAACAACGTTCAACGTACACTGAACCACAGATTGGGACTGGGGAGCATGATATCAATAATCTACCAATGTAAAAACTTGGGAGCAAATGATTTCCTGTTATAGTTGTTAGCTGTTGTTAGAAAGCTTAAAGGAGCTGCGCGGAGATGTGTCACGAAACTTCCTCAAATTTCAAACAGTGGGAGCTGACACCTAACTGAGTGAAACATAAAAATCAGTGGCGGATACAGGGGAAGGGCCCTCATCCCCCTTATCTCAGGGTCTCGATGACGGCCCCTCCCCCCCCCCCCCCCCCCCCCTTCCCATTATCTCAAGATCTGGATCCGGCATATCCTCGGAGACCCAGGGGCAGTTAGTCGGGTCGATAAAATGTTCGTGGTGAAAGTTTACTCTCGATCTTACAGTAAACTTTCACCACGAACATTTAATCGACCCGACTAACTGCCCCTGGGTCTCCGAGGATGGATCCGGCACTGAAAATAACAGCTGAAAGCTTTAAACGAAGGTATAAATAACACAACGAATAGGAGGCTAGCTCGGATGGACAAACTTGAGAGGATAAAAACGCATTGAGAATTGTGGTTATTGGTAAACTTGTTAGCCTAACAGTAGTTTTTCAAAGTTTATTTTTGTTTATAAAGGGTTTAGTTTAGCGTTTGTCTCACGATTGTCACTTTCATGTTGATCGCGACGTTTCGACCGCACATTGCAGGTCTTCAGCAGGCGATAGTTTCGACCTGCAGTGTGCGGTCGAAACGTCGTGATCAATATCAAAGTGACAATCGCGAGACAAACGATAAACTAAACCTTTTATACACATTATCCACGATGATTAATATCTTTCATGTCATTTATTTTTGTTGTATGCAACGTTTGATTTAATGCTTGGGAGACATATTCAGTTTGACATTAAGCTGTGATTTTGTAAGTTTGCCGGTAATTTCGTCGCTATTCCCATTAAGGACGTTCAACCCTTTGAACCCTAAGATCAAAATTTGAATTCTCATTTGTTGCCCCCAATCATTTCCTACAGAAGTAGTGCGGAGAAGTGGAGAAAATATCAAGCAAATTCATCTTGTGTGATCATGTCCGTAATTCTCATGGCCACTCTGTTTTACAAAGCATTGATATAACGAGGAGAAATTCGATGCTGATCACTCTTAGGGCTTAAAGGGTTAATATTAGCAAACTTAATTAACTAGACAGCCGTGACACAGTCCCTCGACAAATGATGAAGACAACGAAAAACCAAAAAACTGAATTTGCTCTCTTTCAAACTTTATCGCGTCTATTTTTGCCCTTTGCAAGATGTCTATTGTAGGCGAATTTTTGTGGAGTCAATTTTTTTAGAACACTATCAAAGTCATGATTATGGCCGTATTCACACTAGAGACGGATTATCCGTCTGAGACTCGTTCGGGCCGTTGGATAATTCGCGTCAGACAGATAATACGTCTTAATTAATTTGAAAATGGAATGGTCTTAATTTTGGATGAACAATCGGCCTGACTTTATCCATCTGTTTTTCCGTCAATTTTGACGGATTTTGGAGATGGATTGTAGTGTGAAAACGGCCATTGTTCATATTTTTTGTTTTGTTTTGTTGTTTTTGTTTAGTTTCCTCTTTCCACAGGCAAACTTTTAGAAAACTGGAAAAAGTTGTTTTCACCATAAGTTATTTTATAAAAATAGTAGACCGTGATCGAACTTTCCATTGAATTGGTTCGGTCTTTTGCTAAAATTAACCAAGTTCATTTATTTAAGTTATTTTATCGTACTTTATTAACCTCGCCATCATTAAAGTAAACATAAAGTAAATTAGGAAGCATTATATTATGCGTTTATTTATATTGCCTCCCTGACCACTTGTCATTTTTCTATTTTTAACAGTTGCCCATAACGGAGCTCACACAGAGACCTCTATTATTTCTATTGACATTTGAAGAAAAACACATTTCACGCTATTGAAATTTGTTAAAATTTTGCATGATTTAGCTCCTTACTATTTTTCTTCACTCCAAATAGCTGTCAAATAGCTTCAAATATCAACCTGTTTGTTTACTCCGCTCATCTACATTTTTTAAGTTCCCTCTGTTAATACCGTTACGTATGGACGCCGCTCATTTTCATATTATGCACCGATTATCTGGACAGTTTATACTAGTGATGTGAAATACTCCGAATCCGTTTCCACTTTAAAGAAACGTTTGAAAACGTTTCTTTTTTCGTTTTTCTAAGCGCATTGAGAATTCTTTAAATGCGCCATAAAAACCCTTTATTATCATTAGTATTATGGTAGTAAAAACTCCTGAATACCTTAGAGTGTCTCATATTTGGAAAACTATCCTAAAATCTAAATATTATGTAACAGCTATGAGAGTTTTATAAAGGTACCAAATATACGTTAAAATTTGTATAAGAATGAATAAGCATGAAAAGCCAATGACTGTATAGCCGTGTAGGGAAAAAGCTTCAAAGTAATCTCTGACGAGATGACTTTAGGTTCGTGCATGACATGAACGCAAGACCTGAGCACACATTGCGTGCATATGTTTTTAAAGAATCATCCACCTGAACGAATATTCAAAAGATCTCGTTTATTTTGCATGGCAAATTATTTTCCTTCAATATTGCCTTCAATTATCATTTCTGCATTGTCATAACAATGAACTGAACAATGTTGTATTGTTAAGTTTATTTACTTTGTTTCGAAATTTAATGGGCAGTTACTAAGAAAAAAAAATAATCCAGTCTTGGCTAGTACTAAACTGGGACATTTTTACATCCCTTGGATAAACAGGCTTTGAGGGCTGAAGAGAAAATGAATTTGAACTTTTTGCTACAATTAGCAAATGTGCTTTTAGTCGCAAAACTGGCAAGATCTGAGAGCACATCGGAATGTCGCAAAATAGATGATAACAAGTTCCCAAACTGCGTAACTCATGGCTTCACAATGACAAGCGAACATCTCGCAAGTAACTTCTACAGCGAGACTTATTCAAAGGTAATCAACAACATGACAGCGAAGCTCAACGGTTGTTCAAAATACACCAGCTATGTCCTCTGCTCACTCTACGTACCACGATGTAAAGAAAACATGCTTGGTCCTTTGCTTCCATGCCGTGAGGTGTGCGTGGAGTTTGCTCGCGGATGCTCCAATCAAATGAATTCCAATGGCTTAAATTGGTTAAAGCCTCTGTGTAGCTTGCTACCTATAAAGAGGAAAAGTGCTACTTGTTTTATACCACCGGATTTTAAACCTCTGAAGAAGCCTCTTTCAAGTACGTATGTATGTTGCTTAATTATGTATCAAGTAGAGACGGTCACTCAACGGAAAAAAACAGGTGACCGTAAAGGTGTTCGAAATTAAGCCCGTGATAATCCGCAAATTGAAGTAAATAGACAGTGAAATTGAGCGGAAGAATTCTATTTTATTATTCAACAGCTATTGAATAGTTGCGCTGTTTCTAGCTCACAAACCAGTCAATTTTGCTTGGTTAACTGAAAGTTTCATTGTATCATTTTCAAAATTACTGAAACTTTGATTTTGAATGCACGCATCACGGCAAACACAAAACAGCTTTCCGGGCTCGAAAAATTCCTTTTTTTTTTTCGAGAAACATGCCCCAGCTCCGTTTATTAGTCACACCGACTGCCCAAGGAAGAAATTTCGAATTTCGAAGACTTTGCTTGAGAGGTACTCAGTTTTGCTGAGTTATGATTTGATAGAGAGGTTTTCGTTTGAGTGTCGTAAAACCAAAACCAAAGTAATTACTCTGGCCAATCACATAGGACACAGACAATACACTGAACCAATCAAAACTCGAAGTAATTACATGTGGCTGACGCAAAGCGCGGGAAAATCGTGCGAGCGCGTCACAATTGGCTTTGGTTTTACTTCTGATTGGATGAAAAGGTGGCGCGAATCTTTTATGCCAATCGCATCGTGTAGAAAGTGCAAAACCAATTACTTTTCGACACTCAAATGAAAACCGCTCTATTGATGTTGTCGGTTTCGTTATTACTTAACAGGCCTTCAATGCAGGGAAACAGTGTCAAATGAGAATTGTCAGAAAGAGGAATGTAAAAGAACATTTATATCAAGGAAAAGGCAAACACAACTCCAAGACAAACTGACGACATTAATTAACAAACTGACCAGCAGCGTGTTTAGCGACTCCTGTAAAGAGACTTTAAACAAACTGGCGTGTGCATCGTATACACCGCCGTGCGATGGGACTAAGATAAAAACATTGTGTAAACACAGATGCTCGTTGCTATTTGACGACTGCCCGGAGGCTTTCAACTTCATTGAAGTAAGCAGCTATTGTGCTGAGTCTGCTCAAGGTGACACGACCAGCGGTTTCTGTGAGTTGACGAGGTGGCCAAGTGCGAGGCATTGGGATAAAGGTTCGTGCGCCTCTCTTCAAATCTCAGTGTACTTTTAGTCCTTACTAATATTCGCTGTACTTATAATGACTGCCAGCCTAGTCTCCAGGCGTTCTCTCTTGCCCCGTTGTCCGCGTGAATTCTGGGAACTGAGCGGGCTAGACTCGGTGACGTCACAGCTCACGGTAGAGTACAGGATTGACCGAGCCGAGAACTCCTAGGGACTAGGCTGAATGACTGCTAAAATACTGGCGTCTGTCGGTTTTTCTGTCTTACTTTCACCGTTTTTGTTTTCCTTTTTAGTTTGTTGTTTTGCCAGGAGTCCATTAAAAAAACCACGCGCAGTCCCTAAGTTTCCTCAGGGTCAGGGGAATCAAGTAAAATACGCGAGCGCGCGTGGGAATCGCTACATGCATGTCGCCTCTCCACGTGGTAGAGAGGCGAGGAAATAAGGAGCCATCTCTAAATAGACTAGAGATAGTCAAGAGGTCCATTATTTCTGAGCTATCTTGATGAAATGAAAAAATGTTTCTATTTCTCTTTCCAGGGAAGCGTCTGCACACAATCAGACCAACGTCCTTCCCAGCAGGCCTCATTGCTGCCCTCGTTTTGGTGCCACTATCTGTATTCTGCTTCATATACTTAGCCGTAGTACTGCGCAGGCGCTATGAGCAGAAGAGAAGTGGTAACGTCCAAGAGCTGTTAACGTACACTGAGCTGCAAACAGAGACAGCTGACTCGGACAAGAAATTAGCACTCATAATGATCCGGCCAGGAACTAAATAGTGCTGTTCCATGCGACGGGAAAAGCCTCAGTGTCAGCTTTGTCAGCAGCGTTTTTTGAGCGACGGGCGTCAACCGGAAGTGGACATTTTACATCACAGGGCAGTGGTTTGGATCAAACCCTCGAGTAAATCGTCTTTATAAGAGAAAAGAAACTTAGCAATACAAATTTTTTAGCGTTCGAGGCATAAAAAAGAAGAGAAGGCCTCACTTCCGGTTGACTCAACTCACTTCCGGTCGCTCAAAAATGTCGTTGCAGCTCCCTGACAGGAGTTCTAAGTTCGGCTCAACAGCTGGGCTTACCTTTATACTCTAAAATGAGAAACAAGTTAGAAAGCAAATCATGATCATAAACGGTACGAAAGGAAATTATTGCTCAGGAGCAATCACTTCAGTATTTAACCGTAGCAATCCATCAAGATTGGAAGTTATAAACTGAAAAACCCCTTTCATAACTTACTACTGAGAAACAGGGGAGTGATACAGCACTACTCCGCGAGTATGGTAAATACCTACATATTCCCAAATTAGCTTAGATAGGTTCTTACAAAAATAGTATGGTACAAATTTATGTTATTTTGGGGAGGTTCTTATTTTTGAAGAAAAAACATTAAGTTGTAGTTAATTAACAGAATGTAGTGATATCCAGCCTACTCCTTACAGAAAATTTGCTTGCCATTAAAAGTGTCCATAACAAGAAAAACTGATCACATGAATTTTGAAGTCCTCCTTTCGAGCACACACATAATTTTAAATAGATTTTAGAAAATAGGTACCTGTTTCTCGGTGTTTAAACTTTACGCTAAACAGGTTCTTGTATAGAGCGGTCTAACTGGCAAATTTTAGCTTAACAGGTTCTTAAAACCTAGATTCTTACTTGCGGGGTAGTACTACTGTCTACTCAATAATTTGAAACGCCATGAAGAAAACACCGACAGAAAAAAAATAAAAAAGTTAATTTATGACGAAATGTCTGCAAACATGACGTAGTATTCTTGCTCAACAGCCATAAGTATCCGAAAGTTTAGGATTGTAATATAAAAGTAAATTGTCTGACTATTTTACCTATGCTTATTTATTATTATCATTATTATGCTCACTTTTTCAATGCACTTCCACTTACGGTACGTTTAAAATAGAGATGTCTCAGTCCACAGATTACTCCATACACTTAACTATATATTGACACACGCGTAACCTCTATTGTTCCTCTTCGTCATCGAATACAAATATATTGCCTTAACCTTTTATGTATTAGCTTATCGAATAATCTGAACAGTAATCGCACACTTCAGCATTTTTTTCTGGCTGAATGAGTCATTAGTGCAAGATAAATTTTTTCAAGGAGTGCCACTTAAAAAAGAATCTAAGCGCTGACGCACAGAGACGTTCTTAGCTAACTTATAATCGGCGTGCAATCACTTGGTGTCTCTAATGACGATCTTGAGACATAGTATGGAATTAAAAAAATGCTCAAAGAAGATGCACTAAATCACGAATGTTCCAACTCAAATTTATGAACTAGGGCTTCAAAAAGACTAGTCCTTTCGTACTTTGCGCGGGTATAATTGGGACATACACAGTTTTTTAACCTTCTGGGAAAGCCGGAAATTTTTTTATAGGAATCGGGGGGATTCGAAGAAACGGGGCAGGCTGAGGGGTTAAAATATTGATCAGCGTGACTGGTCCGTTTCATTAGCGAAGGAACTCCAGTCCAAGATTCAGTCTATAGAGCAAAATTTAGGAGTTGAAGAGGCAGGTAACTTGCATACATAATAAAAAGTAAAGGTCGGTACACACTAGGCGACAAGTTGCTGCAACACGTCGCGGCGACAGATCACTCCATGTGTACAGGTCGGGCGACTAGTTGCATCAACAAGGTAAGGCGACACGTCGCAGCGACAAATCGCTTCGTGTGTACTGGAGAATTTTTGTGAAAATCTTTGTCTCCGCAACAGAATTTTGTCGCTGCAACAAGTCGCAAAAAATCAAATCAGACTGAATCTGTGCGACTTGTTGCGGCGACAAATTCTGTTGCAGCGACAAAGATTTTCACAAAACTACTCCAGTACACACGAAGCGATTTGTCGCTGCAACGTGTCGCCGCGACATGTTGCTGCAACTTGTCGCCTAGTGTGTACCGACCTTAAGGATCATGTGACAACTCCAGGACACATTTGTAAAGTTGAAACAATTCAGTAAAATAATTCAAAATAAAACATTAAACTAAAAGTGATAGAACTGAGTTCTTGTGGACGGCAGCAAGGTAAAATTAAAAAGGTTCTTGATCTTTAGGATCTCAATTCGAACATTCCAGTCTTTCGGGGAAATAGTAAACATGATGAAATTTATCGTTTCGTGAAATCTTATCTCCCGGGTCTATTTCTGTATTCACGTCACTGTCTTCTTAACTATTTTCCTGTTCTGAAATAACAATCTCTGTAACAATATAAGAAAATAATCTGAAGCTGGTTAATAATAGAGCTCTTTCAACGCTTTTTGAGCTTTAGCAAGTGTTAAAGTAAATAAAGAAAACTCAAGCAAAATGAGAAAACTCTTTCAGCTGACTCTTTGAACAGCATTTCATCAAATCCCCGCGTAAACGACCTAAACCCCCCACTATAAACGCTAACTCTCTTAATCAAACGCTCCATGACATCTTATTAACGCTCCCTTAAATTTGAATTTTGAATAAAAGGCCGCACTCTGATAGACTTTCCCGATTCTAGACTTTGTCTTTTCCCGTCTACTGTAGCACCGTCAAACGTCGAGCTGGTTAATTGGTATGCATGCCTAATCAGCGACCCATTGATACGTCCCCTCCAAAAATATACTTTAGGACATAAAAATAGGAGCACGTGTTCTTGTACATAGAGTATAAAGGTACTAATCCACGTGTAGCACCGGTCACATTACACATCTCCATAATTATCAGGCTCTGGAACGGTATTTTCGGGATCCGGGAAAACGCAAAATATCTTGACTGGAAACGGGATTTGACTACTACCCGCACGGCCGGGAAGCAGGATTCATCAAAATTTAGGTACAGGATGGGGGATTTTTTGCCTTTCTGTCGGGAATTGGAGGATCTAACTGCTACCCGGGAAGCGGAAAGCGGGATTCATCAAAATTTAGGCACAGGATGCGGGATTTTTTTTGCCTGTCTGTCGGGAATTCGAGAAGACGTACGTTCCAGCGGTAATTATAACTGCGAATCAAACAGGCGAAAGTTCAGTGATGTCTCCTATCCTATCTTGTCTCCCTCTTCGATTTTTGTCCGCTTTTTCCCTCCGCTTCAGTATACTGAGGGTATGAAAGGCTATTTCGTATTTGCAATGGCCTTGAAACACGCGTAAATTGAGTGTATCAATCGAAAGAGCCAATCTACATCTTACTCTATTTTATTAGGTTTTGCGGAAAGTTTTACGATATTTTGGAAACAAAAACGGAATTCGGGAAAGCGATGAAAAAAGTGCCGGATCGATGCGGGATTTTCGTGAAAAAGGAGCGGGAATGCGGGATCAGCACCCTCTCCTCTCCCCCCCGTCCCCGCCCCCTTCCTCCCTCCCTTCCAGACCCCGATCCGAGTTTAATATTTCAACGGAAATGGCTGAAATGGTGCAAGCGCAGCAAATAACAGCTGTGTACCGTAAGACGGTCTATTTTACTCATCAAGGTAAATACATCTTGGGCCTGGGAAAGGAGCAAAATATACTAATTTACAGCCGTTTTTACAAATACCATGGAAGGTTTAGGAGGTATTGTACATGTTGTCTTATTGTTTCTCTTCTCTTATCCAGTTTCTTGAAAGACCTTTCTTTCGCCGATTTGTCAGCAATATTTTATTGACCTGAGTTTAACGTCTCTTTCAAGCAGCTCAGTTGAAAATTACATCGAACGTTTTGGCAAGCGTCCATTTGTTTTGAAATGGCAAAACACGTGCATGGTCGAAACGTTGTGCCAGAGTTTAATATCGGTTACCGGATTTACGCAGACACCTTCACCTAAAAAAGTTTCTTATATATAAGTGCTTGAAATACGTAGCTCGCAAGTTAATTTAGATCCGTATCTAGCATTTTTGTCATGTTATCCATCGTTCATTATGAAAAAAATGCTGATATCACTGACAAATACTTAAACTGTTACGATGGGAAATAACAAAAACGGTTTTATGACTTTTATGTCAAGTTCAAAAGGAATAAAAAAGGAAAATTAATAGTTATCTCTTTCTTGTCTCCGTTATGTTGATCATTACCTGAGGTTAATGTTGTTGCTTTGCACAAAACAGCAGAAAAATGCCTTGAAAGAGGATATTGTTGAGTCAGGTTGAAATCGGTTGAAACACGGTTGAGATCATTCAGTAAGTGAGAAAAGATACCTCCCTCGCTCGGTCGAAACACTGTCCCTCATCATGACACTAGGAAAATTAACAGAAAACGTACATCAATATTGAAGCCACTTCCTCAAGCATGTTCAGCGACAACAATCTTAATCGTTACACAGTTTTACGGCAATAGTCTGAGAGACTTTCTGTCCCCTCCCCTAGTAGCAAGCATCGTACTTGAACTCTTAAAATGTAGTAAACTATAAACTCGTCTAAAGCTGTTTTATAGTCAAAGACGATATTTTAGAAGTTTTACGATATGACCTAAATTCAACAACAAAGTAACAACCATGACGACAAAGAGATGATGATAAATTTAATACAAATTAAAAAGATTTCAGTAAAAAATATGTATTTTAGTAGCAACGCTAAAAGAAATGAATTCAGTCACTGAAAGAGGCGAGAGTGAAGTTTAGAGATGATAAGACTTTGTATGGAGGAAATACAAACAGGACGACGAAATTTTCTTTCACATTCTAAATTTAGGTGCGGTCTCCAAGAATTCCACTCCAGGTGATTTTGGCCATTTTCCGACTTCCAAAACCCTCACTTTCAGAACAAGCGTAATTGCAAAACCTTTCTGGTGAAAATGAGTTTTATTAGCATTAGAATAAAAAAAACATGAATGGCCTCCCACTTAGCCTCGCTTTGAAACAAAGGCTCGGCCGGGGCAACTTGGAAATGGCGTGCATGACATTTTACGCAAGTTGGAATAATTGCTGGGGGGGGGGGGGGGGAGGGTACTCCTGGGAATTCTTGGTTGGGTTGTGCCGCCTGGTTCACCAAATCCTGACCCTATTCCTGCCTATTTCAGACCAAAACATGCCATTTTCCAAACCCGTTTTCAGACCTCATGCAGTGACCTCTAAAATCCATGCCCGTTTTCAGACCAAAAAGGCCCAAAAACCATACCCTTTGGGGCGGCACATAACTATGTAGCTTATATAAGGGAGTATCCCCCCCCCCGGAATAATCGCAACTTTTAAAAAACGCGACTCTGATAGAGAGGTTCCGGTGCCGTCCCAGCTTTGCTTGTAAAACTCCCTATTAACTACACACGACTCCATCCAAATCCTGATCCAAGCCGTGCGCCACATTAACCTATTTTAGGTGTCCGGCCTATTCAATGCCCAACTGTTAACGGGCAGTACAAGGAAAGTGATGGCGTTGGCTTGGCTTGAGTTAACTATTAAGAGAGATATTTTAAGGTTAAAACTCTTTGAATGAAAAAAATAATGAGAAAACGCCCGAACGTCTATCTAATTCTGGGAGCCCAAGCGCGCGGGCGTTTAATAGATAGGATGCGTTTATTCGCTTAACTGAAACAAACTCCACAAAACCAATTTGCTTTCGGCGAATATATCACAACAATTCATATAAGTAGCAGACTACGCAGTCCATCTGGAGGGTTACTTCCCACTCGCTTTTTTTTGAAAGCTCAACTTCAATGTCAGTTTCCTTACTTTGAACTTGACAGTGAACAAAATGCAATGCGCATACTTTTATTAATCAAGCAAGAAACCGAATACATTGAATGATTTTGCTGAATTTCTCTGCTTCCTAGTATTTTGGAGCAATTGTCATGCGGGGCGTCTATTAGGCCGGGGGCGTTTATCAGAGAGGGCTGTTTAATACAAACTTAAAAAACGTAGTAGGGGCCTTTATTAGACAAGGGCGTCCATGCATGAGGTAATTTACAGCGAGAATGTAGGCAAGTATGCATGACCAACGGACCAAAGACTTGTGGTCGAGTTGATCGCGCTCCAACTCAGCTTACGTAAAGGAAAAAACAGCTGTTGAAAAGTAAGGGGAAATAAAGAAATGCTGATGTAAAAAGTTGTTTTCAAACCAAGGTATAATATCTAGGCCGAAAAATCTCTTTGACAAGAAGAGATTTTAGAATATAGTAACATATTGCCCCCGTGTTCCAAGGAACTAGTGGAGCGCGCGGCTACGTGCATCAGGGCACGTACAAGGTGGGCACCCCGCACGTCAACAAATTTCTTTGAAAAACTGTGCAACATACCTTGAAAGAAGCCGAGAGAAAAACACTTAAAAAATAAAATATGTTTTATGCAGGACATTTTTGTATGTAATTACCACACGGTTGGGACGTGAGTAAGGAAACGCTTTGTAAGAAATGACACAGATACTCAGTGTTACCTGAACTTGTCTGGACACTTTAAAAGGTGTTCATTGAGTGGAGACTGAATGATCATTCCAAACAACTGCACTTTCACAGATTTGGAAAATATCGCTGATTTAAGACAATCGAGAAATGTGTAACTTTGCTCATATTATGATCTAAGGCCGGGAACACGGAAATACGATATTAACACAATCCATGTGTTGCACTGTGCGTGGGAAAACAACGAGCAGTGTTGTGTCACATCTGCGCAAAGCCTGAACCAATGAAATAATTTGCAATTTTTTGACGCACAATCATTGTGAGGAACCTTAAAAATCCCATAGCCTTATACAGATCGTTAAACCCATTTTATACACTTAATCAAAAGGGAAAATAAAAGCGGAGCTCCACCGCCCGCCTAACATGAGTAAAGCCCTCTGTCTAAGAAACAGAGGGTTAATCCCACGAGCACGAAAATTGCGGGCAAACGGCGGAGCCTTATCCTTTGCAAGTAGCAAGGCATTGTACGGGTAGACCCAGCAATCAGGTAGCGGGCTATGAAGCAGTTTCTTGATCCCGCTGTGACTTTCCTTGCTTGCAAACCCGTTACCTTCAAGATGTCATATTTGTTAATTTTACATGAACTTAAAAACAGACCCCTTTCAAACCGCAACTAATTTAAGGCTTGCCTGAATGTATATATTAAATACTTTCCATAATATGGTTTTAACCTGAAAAGGAAGAATATGTTATTGCTTCTCTTCGACGTAACAGTTCGTACCTGGGAAAACGATAGTTCAGAGGAAAGGAAATTAACAGATGTCTTGTAAATAGGGCGCGTCGACCGAGACTAAAACGTACTGCACATCTTTACAACGGCTTTCATCTTTAACCCAAACAATTACTATGCAAAGATAAATGCCATTATTCCATAGTTTAATATTGTTGGGAATGCTGACACCCCATAGTCGGAGTTTACAAGCTAGAAATGCCGATCTCACGTTCGATCTTTGACCCCATTAAAAAACTGCGCAGCGAATTAAAAATGTGTACCCAAAATAAATATAAAGCACGTTTGAAAAATATTTGCCAATTGTGCCGGCATAAACTAACTTGGGAGGGGAAAACTGATTTCCTAAAGTAAATTTCCCTGGATGGTCTTATAACGGAGTATAAGAGAAGCCTCTGCACGAAAAGGCTATCTTCAACTTTAGTCTGCAGGAAGGTGAATAGAGGGATTTCACGGTTTTAAGTATAGAAAACTGTTCTTTAGTGCATGGCATTTGGAAGGTCCAATTGGCAAAGGCTCTAGAACATTACAGCCACCCCGAGTAAACTCCTGATCTTCGGGTTGTCTGAGTGAAAAATTCAATCAAAGTAACTCGATAGGGACCAGTTTCGTGAAGCATTTAGTATGAAAGGGAGACCATTTGCATTTTGTCGCTGAGTAAAAAGATCTCTGATTTTCTGTAGAAGATGTATGAAAGAGTTTACAGCCGGAAATAAAAAAAAGGTAGATATTAAAAGGACAAATCTTTGGATCTCTCGAGACGGTGCCTCTCGGTCTAAAGCCTTGCCATCTTCCCCTCCCTGCTTCAGGGAAACTGGCAATATCTTTTTTCAAAACGTCCAACGACACCAGGTCTATACCGCCAGCCCGTTATTTTAAGTAGTCCCTCTATTTTAAGACGTTTCCTGTTTTCAAACAAGTCGCTTGAAATAGTTCGGCCTTATCACGCACTTGAACCTCAACCCGTTTACAGACTTAAAAACAGCCATGACGGCCAATGTCATAAACAAAAGAGTTAAAAATGTTGCAAAAGCCGGAACAGCTCTTCAAGAGAGAATGGCTTCGTTTTAAAAACCATTTTTACACAGACTCGGCTAGTGTAAAAAGTGGACTGAGAAAACGGTCAACATTTGATTATCCACGTGCTCTTGATAGCATTACTGAGTAAATGCACGCAGATTTTGACTGCTTCCCATACTGGACCGTCGTTTTTGCTTAATGACGTTAAAAAACCAAGTATTTGGTGCCACATCTAAAGAGCTTTTGTACTAAAAAAAAATTTCCCAGCGCACAACAAACGTGACTTCTCTTTTTTTTCACAGTTGAAAACTACTTTTTACTCAATAATTTTAAAAACATTCTCGTAAACTGAGTTTTTTTGTTTTTGATTAGCACTGAAACATTTTCCCCTCCTTTATTGTTCGTCAGAAAAAAAATCCGACGAAATCCGCACGCCACCTTCTCAGAAATTTTCCTCGCGATAAGTCGATTTAAAATTCTTGTTGAACAACAAATAACTCAAAGAAGCTTACACGAGGAGTTTACTTATAGCTTACGACCGGTATACCAAGCACAGATGATTTCCAATGAAAAACATATTAAATGGCATTTCCTAAATTGCTTTTTTGTAAGCACTACTTCCAGTATTGGTCTTTTTGAGTCACTCGATGTTCTGAAACCCACTCGACTAATATAGCAATCAAGCACGCTATGTTTCTCTTTTAATGACGGGCTATTGTAATTAAATCATTTGCCGTCTCTCTCGCGTTAAGAACCAAGTAGTCTGCGAGCCCCGATGTTGTTACTGATTGCTATTTTCTGCAGTGCGCTTACTGCGCATTTTGACTTAACGCTAGCCAGAAAATGTGAAAGAATTGACACTTCTCTTCTACCAGCCTGCGCAAAAATTGGCTACAGTTTCACGGTGAATTTTTCCAACGTTGGACAACAGAGATATCAAGAGTTCGTGTCGTCGGAACTCAATTTTTTTGCGAAACACTTCAAAAGTTGTTCGTCGCATTCAGAAGCTTTTATGTGTGCACGTTATGTTCCAAAATGTTCTGACAGTGTCGCCGAAGGACGTGTATTGCCTTGCAGAGAAGTTTGCGATCAATTTGTCGACGATTGCGAAACAGCGTTAAGGGAACGTGCTCTGTATAATCGCTATGTTGCGTACTGCGGGCTTTTAAGTTCAACGCAATGTTTTAAACCCAAAGGATTCATTCCCCGGGCAAACATAACGAGAGGTAAGTTTGAACTAACTACTCAGAGCATTTTTCTTAGCATCCACATAACATAGGTCAAGCAAAAATTTTAGAATGTAATATTCTATTTTCTGATATTTCTATAAATAAGAATTTTAATCGAGAATATGCGTTTATGCTGGGGCATTTTAGCCTTTTCGAATTTGTGTTTATATCAAACCTTATTTATTTAGGATATAGACTTTATTACCTCGTGAAAAGAAAAAAGATCTGACTTTAATCGTTTTTAGTTAGAAAAGTTTGATACGCGCCTTTTCCTTTTCTTGACAACAAGGCTCTGATCAAATTTATTTCGTGACGAAGGCCTTTCGAATAAAATACATATTCACTCGACTTCGTGAAAAAAACAAGTACCGTGGGAAAGTTCTTCCTAAGGTGGGAAATTCTTCCTTTTTAAGGATGATGGATAATGGTCGTCTTGATCCGGCTCTAAGGGAAGTGGTTAGAAAACAATAGGATACTCTCAAAATCAAGTTTCCCAATAACCACTCAGTTCAAACTTAATTAATGGAAGAGACAGTCAATTCTTCAACTATTTTAAGAACGTTAGTTTTCTCTTGTCTTTCACTGTCTTGGAAAACAACTTTTCGGTGACAGTATTTTTTCTACCATCACTTGATTTTCGAAAAGGCGCCAAACATGTACTCTTCCGCCTCTAGGAATTAAGTCGCGCGACACGGTGTGTTAAAGTTGATTGTTAACACGGCCAATATTTAGTGAAATAGAAAAACATTATTTTCAATAAAAATCATTCAGTCTTTGTTATCTCCAGAGAAACAATTACAAAATCAGCTTTATTCAATGCATTAGTAAATTAGTAAATTACATCACGTTTGTCTTTAAAAGAATTGCTCAGGGTCGAAAAACTGGAATCCCCACGCATTTATATTAGACTCAGGAGTCATAGTAACTTTTGTCCTTGAGAAATTTGTACGCGTATGGTGTATATATTAGCTTCTCGATGCTTTACTCATAGCAACCAACTCAAACAGAAAATAAAAGTAAGCAAATATATACTACAATTAATAATGAAAGTTCGGCTAAATATCTAAATATCTGTTTTTCAGTGATCACTGAAACAACTCCTGTGGATTAGAACAATGCCCCTCATTGCTATAAATATTTTTTCGGTATTTTTTCGACTATGACACTGCGAGGTAGTACTTAACTGGAGACACTATAGACCATAGGTTTCAAACGAGGGCTGACTGATACGATTATCATGTAAATCTAATGTTTCTTTGGAAATATGTCCAGACACAATACTGGTTATATTAAGTCAGCAGTTTTATAGAAAACGTGAGGTGAACGGAACCTTTTTAGAAAGTAGGCGAGAAGCCTGCCAAAATAATTTCCTTTTTCTCAGTGGTGCACAGAAATTTCCGCATATCACAGTTAAAAAATACATAAACAGAAAAAAAAATTAGAACAGCCTTGGGAAGCGACACATTTTTATTCGCGCTTTCTCTCTTGGTGTACTCAGGAAAGTCAGTTTAAAAATAGGAAATGCCAAGGATGAGGAGGTTTCATCCGATGCTTGTTTTGAGAATTCAAAAGGTAAAGTAGAATCAAATGGGAAGAAAAGTAAAGCGACTTCAAATAATGATAATTGGTTAGTAGTTTTCTTGCCGTTTTGTAATATGAAGAATAAATTATGCATTGTGTATTTGCTTTTTGTCTACACAAACAGACGACAAAATGAGGACGAATATAAATGTTACTTCATCCTTCATATGTCTTGCCAATCAAGGTGTAGCGGGTGTTCTTGAAAAAATCGGTTCAGTCACAAATACAGAAGTAGTCTGAAGGGAATGCAAACTCACAAAAGGCAAAAATGAAAGATGTTTGATTTCCGACCAAAGCTAGCCAGGAAAAATTTCGTGCGTTCACAATCCTTTTGCAGTAAAGGCCCATTGACTTAGCCGGAATGGCTTACGGCGCAAACACCCAATTCGGGTATGATTGTAACTGACAATGTGGTAAAATGACAGCTTACTGCCACAAAATAACTTGCCTATAACTGACGCTTGGTCTAGGAATTTTCTCACGACAGAACTAAGACAGGAAGCTGAGTTTCAAACCTAAATGGAAAAATGTAGCTGCTATAATAGACATCCTCTAAACGATACACCACCCCTTGGAAAGGGCTTGTTACATTGATATAAATACATTCACATGAAGCAAAAGCCGTGTGTAACGACGATCCTGTTAGTTCGGAATTTAATTAGACTACTGATATCCAAATATACTATATAGACGAAAAAACACGGCAGAATTAATCGGCGCACACACCTTACACGCACATTTTAGTGATAACTTTCCACAAAAAAATTTACAAAGTTCGACATGCCCGCAGCTAGCTAACAGCATGCGTCCAGAACGTCACACAGCGAATTACAAAAAATTTATGAGTTAAGACGAAAAGAATAGGAAAGAACGGCAAAAATGAAAGTCATTATATTGATAAAACAACGTACATAATTGGAAACAACTTTTCGGCTAGCGAAACAAGTCCTCTTCAGGTTGAGATGTTACCAAACACAATGGTAGAATGTTCAAATCATGCCAATGGGGAATGTCTCAACATAGAACTGAGATGTGCAATTTCATTAATAGTAACAGTAATTTAATTCTAAAGATAGCAAATACAGATTACATTTCGTCACGTTTGTATACTTGAGTACGGGTTAGGATTCTAGCTTTGTAGATAAGAGGTGTCTTTTATATGATAATGACTCATTATAATGGTTAGGAACTATGGGATCTCAATGGAATTGTATGATTTCTAAGGCGTGGCCAGTTTCCTTTCGTTTCTTGACCAAGTAATGGTGAAGTGATTTGTCACCTTTTAAGATTGTGGACGAAATTCAGAAGGAAACTTTTGCACATACACCATGTTTTTTACGATTTGGCACCTTTTACATTGCAACTCTAAGAAATGAAAGGGTTACTCAGGGTGAGCGCATGCTGAGAACCACTAGAAATTTCTGCTGAATTCATTTTTGCTGACTAATACTGACTGTGTTGTTACCACAGATCGCTCACTACCAAGTTGTGAGGCAGTAACCAAGCCTGCTTGCCTAACCAGCAATCTCAGCGGCCTGGGAAATGAGACCAAAGTCCGGCTCCAGAACTTGATCAACAGGCTAGCCCCAGTCTCAAACAGTTCTTGTTCATCGGACTTAACTAGACTAGCCTGCTTTCTCCAAACGGGACCGTGTGTTACCAACAAAGGCCACACCCTGGACACGTGTCAATCACTGCGTAAGGAAGTCAGAGATAGCTGTAAAGACGAATTGCAGAGACACAACATCTCCCTCCCTCTGTACGTTCCAAACTACCCTGAAGTGAGCGCTGGCGATGGTTTGTGTTACCTGACACGTTGGCCTGTCCCGCGGCCCAAATCAGGTTGGTTTGTTTATGATCCCTCGACAACTAAATTTTCGCTCCCCCAAAATTGGAGCACCGATTTTATGGCAGGTGCAACTGAGGGTGTAAAGATAAAGTTATAAGGGTTTTAGTTACTAGATCTTTAGTTACACCAACAAATCACCAAAAACCGAAAACCCGAAACTCCGAAGTGAGGCTCAGGTTGTTCAAAAGTCAATAAGCAAATTCTTTCACTGTTCTACATGCATTTCGAGGCAATTACAGGCAAGGCAGAGCCGGGGCGGCTTAATCGCCAACACTTTTTCCGAAAAAAAATTAAATATAAGACTTACTGGGAGGAGAGTCAACCTTCTTCAAGTCAATAGTCAGCCGCTATTATTTCATCTTTGTCAATTAATTTTTTTGGCGTTGTGATTGGTCTTCGTATTGTTTGCGAAAGCTCTTCACTAAACTGTAAGGCAAAATAAATTCGCTCTTAAAAAGTGTGAATTCAAATATGTGTAAATATCAGTCAGCCTTTCATCCCTAATAGGGACAATATCATCACTGAAGTCAAAACAACATTTTTCTCGATGTTTTTAAAGGTTGCAAGCCGCAGAAACGGGCTGATCAGTTCATGGAATTGTTGAACCAGTTTGAATTAAAGATTCTGGGTTATCACCTCTTCTTCCTCCTCTGATACTTGCCGAGCTTTGTTTGGGCGCTTACCACGGCCAGCCAGCTGTTTCGCTTTATCCTCCAACACCTGTTTGGACGAACTAAATTCTCGGTCACGTACAATGGACAGGGTGTAGCCTTTGTCTATCAAGCGATGCCATCATTACTTAAAGGCTTTCTGGTTCATAATCTTCACCCTTTTTATTGTTTACTTCGGCGTAGAAATGTTAGAGCAGAGTGTTAAGCTCAGTCGGCTCATAATTTTCTATTTGAGTACTAACAATGCACGGCAAGAAGAGAGGATAGTGAAGGTTGTGTAAAGTACAATAAACGACAAAAAAAGGCGCAAAAAATGAGTTTGAGGGTCACCAAGGCAGTTCATTAATTGCCCAAACTAGTTGTCATTTCCAAGAGTGGACGAGAGTGGAGAATTGTGGTACATCTTCACATAAGGAATATCTACAAACAAGATTGCTGCAAATGATCGAGTATAACCGTTTTTAAAGACTGAACTTGACGTTTGCTTTCTTTTTTTACATATTAGAAATCAAAAGCAGACATAAGAGGTTACAGTGCGTATGCACTACATGTGAAAACAAGACATGCACGACGGATGGCTCATGCCTTATCTATCGCAACCCAGAAGATGGGAAAGATGTCAAAAGATGCATTGTTGATGGAGAGGATAGAGACTTGATTTGCAGCAATGTTCTGCCACACAAACAGGACGTTAGATGCTGCGAAACAGACTTCTGCAATCGTAGACTCGTACCTGGTAAGATATCGGCGTGTTAACTTGATGGTTTTCTTTCTGTCGTTTTCTTCGTCGAGGTGGTTGCGCTGAGCTCGCTAGTAGCATTACCACGCAAAACAATTTTTGGTACATAACGATCTTGCCTGAAAAACTGACGCCTGATTTGATGGAAAACGTACGTCGAAATCCGCGTCTGCAGGTAGCCCATACGGAGGCTCTGTGACCTCTGTGTTTGAAGTCAATGCCCCAATATTTAACAACCGTTAGCACTGCCTGAGTGAAAAGGTTCCAACAAAACCTTCCCTCCAGTTAAATGCCCAGCCTTTTATGAAATGCAAATTATTTTCCAATGCAGATGTAATAAGCCCCAGCGTATGTAAGAGGCCTTTAGTAAAAATAATAAGGGCCGGGCTTATCATCGGAGTTTTATGCGGTAATTTGGAGATTCAATCATCCCACCCTACATAAGATACAAATTGGCTATAAAAAGTTTTTAAGTTTGGATTTAAAGCACAGACATTTCAAAAGCATCAGCTGCTTATAAATTGTTTCAAACGCACAATTGTAGGTCATGAATTGATAAATAATGTAACAAGGAAATGTTTGAAGATCTCCCTTGAAAAGTAGCAAAACCAGTTTTTAGAAAGAGCTTTCTAGAAAACTTTAATTGAGTTCTCTTATGAGATGGTAACCGGTCATTTCGCCCCCAGGTCTTTTCGCCCCGGTTACTTAGCCCCATATTTTCGAGTCCTTTAAATATGTAATATATCTCGTTCTTTTAGCGATGTTAAAGGTTACTTAGGGGCTGAGTAACCGGGGCGCCGGAAATGACCGTAAAGCCATAAGATTACATCACCGGACCTCCCTCAATAACATTGAATTCTTTTTTACACTTTAACAGAGAACAGAGAGAAAGGCAGAGTGAAGAAGAAAAAGAAAAACCCTCCAGGTATAAAAAAAATTAAGGTTATGAACAAAACATGAAACAGAGCCATTATTAGTAATAGATGGGTTGGCCCCTAGGGCGGGGGGGGGGGGGGGGTACTAAACAGAGTTTTATACGGGGAGCGTTGTTCCCCTTTATATACCATCTTTTTTAAAAAAGGTACCTTTTTCATATGACAAATGGTAGCCCTTTCACATATATCTAGTTTTGACCTTTGCAGCCCCTTCAACTGCTGAAAACGCACTGTCTTAAATATTAATAAATCACAAAACCAGAAAGTTTTCTCGAATTTTTCATAACCACAAAATGCATCTGACAGATTTTGCTATCCTTTCATATACCTCAACTAGTGCAATCCTTACCCTTCTATATACCTGAAGGCTGAAAAAGGTACCCCTTTCGGGCGGAGCCTCCCCATAATAGGCCATTAGGGAGAAGGTCCCCCACCCCGGGGCCCCCCGCCCCCGCCCCCGCGCCGAGGGTTGGCGAATAGGTCATTTTCGAGTTGCCCCAATCCTCTGTTTCCAAGCAAGGGAAAGTGCAAAGCTACTGATATAAAAATGAATTTTAATTCCTATGCAAATAAAACTCATTTTCACCGCAAAGGCTTTGCACTTAGCCGCGTTTTGAAAGGGAGAGTTTTTGGAACTCAGAAATCATCATCATCATCATCACTAGCTAAATGCATATGTACTTTCAAATCCTAGAATAATACAAAGTATTGAATTAACTCCTAAAATATTACAAACTGCAATAATGTAATGTAGGAGAGATAAATAGAAAAATCAAATTAAATTAAAGCTTGTTTTTCATGAATGCCGTGTTCGAGTTAGAAGTTAACAGGTTTCGAAAGCGAGTCGAAGATTTTGCTTGTCTTATATCAGAGGGTAAATTGTTCCAAAGAACAGCCCCACTGTAGCAGAAGCTATTTCTACAGTAACTGGTTCATAACAAGGGAACAGCAAGCTTATTTTTCGTGCGTAATTAGGAAAATACACTCATAATTACGGGCACACAGAGCGAAAACAAGCTCGGCAGCGCCCATCTTTTTATTGCAGTTTTAATATGTGGCTAACAATTGTTCTAAGTTTGAAAAAAATCTGGTTAGAGCGGTTTTCATTTGAGTGTCGAAAAGTAATTGGTTTTGCACTTTCTACACGATGCGATTGGCTTAAAAGATTCGCGCCACCTTTTCATCCAATCAGAAGTAAGACCAAAGCCAATTGTGACGCGCTCCGCCTCGCATGCATTTTCTCGCGCTTTGCGTCAGCCACATGTAATTACTTCGAGTTTTGATTGGTTCAATGTATTGTCTGTGTCCTATGTGATTGGCCAGAGTAATTACTTTGGTTTTGGTTTTACGACACTCAAACGAAAACCACTCTAAATGATTAAAATTATTATTTCTTTCCTAGGCGTTACGCCAACACCTTCAGTCAAGAAACCAGAAAAGAAATTTGGCATTTCCAGCGGAATCCTGGCAACAGCAGTTGTGGGATCCTTACTCATTGTCACCTTAGTAACATTTTCATTATACCGCACAATAAAAAAGCTAAGAGACAATTCAAGAGCACGACAAAGGAGAAACAGCGGAAATTACGTCCATAGATCAAACATATCATCCAACGGGAGAGCTGTAACCATTGGAGACAACAACAAAGGGTTTGAACACGCAAACGAGGTTCACAATGGAATTGCTCTTTATTAACTCTTAGAGGAGTTCAAAGTGAGAATTCACCAAAAAATCGAAATTTCTTTTCGTAATATCAAAGGAAATAAATCCTACTACGCAAAAGATCTATCGAAGAGGTTTCATTTAAATGGTAACACCAGGATTTCATCAACAGATTCACAAATTAGAATAGGGTAGCCAAACCCATGGCGCCATGCAGAACGCAATAAGAGTGAACTAACTACATCACAGCAAGATTCTAAGTGCCTTTCTATGATTGACTCCAGCTGGACATTGACGGGTTAACAACCCATATGTGACTTTTTAACTTGGAAAATTAGGCTTAGTTGTATGTCAAGCAAAAAGGTTACACTTCGAGTCCCAATATCCACATACACATTCTCAAGACTGATCACCATACATTTCCTTAAGGAATTTGTTAAGAGAATTCGACAAAAGATCAAAAGCATTTGCCCTTTGGTGATCATTTCGTTATTTCTCATAACATTTACTCTTGATTGTGTATTGAAATTATTAGAAGAAAATTGGTGTTGAGCATGGAAAGTTGTGCAAAAAACCCTCAAAGGTACCTTTTAAATTTTTCTAAGGCTTGATAAAGCTCTTCTGTCTTAGAACAACTAAACAACGTGAAATGAACTGGAAATATGCAAGAAAAATCAGTTCTCAATTTGCAGATAGTGAGGTTAATTAGATATTTATTTTGTACATTATGTACTGGTACATATGTGTACAGGATCTTTTTGATTTTATAAATATGAATTTTACATGTTCAAGAATACGGTGTAAATACTTTATTGACTATGATTTATGTTTCAATATTATCATTATGTGTGCGTGCGGGGATGTAAGTACAATTTTATCAGTTAATTGCATTAAAAAGACTTGACCTGAAACTGATCATGAGCATGTGTTGTTTTGGGAAGAAACTACAAATTCCAATTCTGGATTTAAAAAATAAAATGCCAATTCTCATTTCAGCACGTTCACATCACCTTCACGGGTTTCATATGCCTGGACCCTGAAAATGTACCTCTTTTTGGCATAGCCTCCTCATATCGGGCATTATAGAGGGTACCCCTTGGTGCTCTTACCTACAAAACTTAGTAATTCATTAATAGTATTAAATTTCTTGTCTTTCAACCCTTATCCTCATTTTCACAATTCTGATGGTGTTCTGTTTTCTGAGTTCCCATTCTCTCATTCCCATTTCTCCATTTCCACATCTTCTTTCACAGATTACGTATCCCTTTTTATTCCAAGCCCTACTTTAAATAATACTCTTCCAATCAAATTCCCAGCCTTAATACATCAGTTACTATCCCTTTTAACAAACACTGCAGAGTACATTATATACACGTTATTCACTTTTATATGATGGTTTTCTGAGTTACCATTTCCTCTTTCTACTTTTTTTATTTCTCCCCTCCCAACTTCCACATCTTCCTTCACAGTTTACACATCCCTCTTCTCAGCCCCTCATGATTACATAAAACTCTTCCTATCAAATTTTCAGCGTTAATACATCAATTATCGTCCCTTTTTACAAACACAGTGGGGTACATGCATGGTACACATAATCTACTCTTATACATTCAATGTTTTTTTGAGTTACCATTCCCTCTTTCTAACTTCCCATTTCCCTTCTCCCAACTTCCACCTCTTCTTTCACAGTTTACACATCCCTCTTGTCAGCCCACTCCTACCCTTACATAGTACTCTTCCTACCATATTTCCAATAGTGAGCAGTATTCCTCTTGGTTTATTGTCTAGGAGTTGTGGTCATGTCTCACTGACCTGCCTACTCTCTGGTGTCACAGAGAACAAAGCCAAGGTTCTTGTACAGTTTAATAGCAGCATGTCTATAAACCTCAGTAATAAGATACACTGATTTTTTTCCATGTTCTTTATGGTATTTGAGAACATGAAGAGTAAGCACCCTGCCCAGACCGCACCCTTGGTACTTGGGTATGACTGCTAACCAGTGTAAATGGCCAACAGAGGTATCAAGCTCATCTTGCCAGGCAAATGCAGTTGCTACATATCTCTCTCCATGTCTAATGAAGAAAAAGCCATCTTCCTTGAAAAGAGCTGGATTTGATGCATACCTAGTGAAGCAAACAAAAATAGTATTTTAAATTTTGATTTCCACCTTTTTTAGCATGGCAGAATTTACTTGGACTGATCCCTGATGCAGTACATGTAATTGTGAATGTTTTCATGTAAGTGTAGCCTTTAATATGACTATGTAAATAATTTATAAAATAAATGCTTTTCTATTACCTCATTTATACCCAATAACAGTAGCTTTTAATATAGGCAATCACAAGACAACAACTCATTTGCATGGTGTTTTATACTTCTGACACTCTATTTGTATTTGTATTTGAATTTATTTATTTGCCCACAATTACAATTACAAAAAGATGCCAAAAAAAATTGTAGGAAGAAATGGCGAGGAGACCTAAAGGAAACTAATTATTAATTAGGCCTCCTCAATTACAATTTTTCGAAGATGGCATAAAAATTACGGTGACGGATACAAAATAATATGAGGTGGAAAATTAAAATAACAATCAATATTACGGAAGTTTACAAATCAATATTACGGAAGTTTATAAATGTTGAGTATTAAAAGGCTTTTTTCCCAATATTTTTTGTTGGAGTATACTAATAATAAAATATTATTACAAATAAATGCCTTCAGTGCTCTTTTAAAGGAAAAAGGTGAGGAAGCGTTGATGATGTTGGTGTTTAAGCCATAAGGTGTTGTAAAATATATTGCCCAATCAGCAAAGATGTTGGCACTTGTCTGTTTCTTAGGAAATTTTTCATGAGCATCTAATGCACTTTTGATTTGACAATGATGCCAATAATTCTAGAATAAGTTAAATCAGTTTTTTTTGTTAATAAATGCACATAATTTAACACTCACATAAATACTGCAACATTGTTTTGGAATGTCATAAATCAAAAAACAGCTGGTTATCAAAGGGTAAAAACAATATATCATTCACATGCAAAGGTTCAAGATGCTAAATATTGAACTTAGAAGTTTTTTCTTTCACATTTTCACGGATGGCCAAAACAAAGTTAGTAATTGAACAAGGCAAGTTAAACTAAATCAAATTCCCTGTTAGAAGGTGCAAAACCAGAGAACATAGAGAGGGAATATTAATTGTAGCTTAACCTTCAACCTTGAAAAATCCATTTAAAAATTATTGCTTAAATTCTACCCATTCAATCACTTATAACTTGTAACTTCTGGTAGTATAAAACACGAAAAAAAACAGAAAAGTTATACGGATAGGTGGTAAACTATTACTCATTTAAATGCAGGAAGTCTTTTTTACAATGCCATAAAAATAATACTGGTGCACCAACAATGTGTATATATAGCTATCAACAAAACAGGTAAATAGGTGATGAATGTGGGAAAAAAACCAAGTTAACTATATTGAGGGGTCTAAAATGAGACTTACAATAATGGAATCTACATAATCCAAGATAAACGACTTTTATAACAGTTTTAACAAGGAGGTTAAAAAGATAGAGAAGTTGATTAAAATCAACATTCCTAAATTTGTATTGAATAAAAATAATAACCACTACAATTTTGGGCAACCAGCATTATTCAAGGGTGGTATTAGTATTGGTATGTGTTGAGTGAACTATACTAATAAAAATGTAATTATTATGAACCACATCACTGTTACTTTTAAGCAGGTTTCGAAAAACGTCCTGCCTAGTAGTCTGGGACAAGTAAATTTTCTTGCTGGGTAAGTAGTACCTTTACTGTCAAACTCAGAAAACTGTGAAAACCAGAAAAAATTTCAGGAATGTTGGTTGTGTCTTGACCAATCACAATAAAGTTTATGACATGCGAGAAAACCCCAAACCACAAACTAATTACCTTTGTTGTTTGCAGTTTAGTTTTCTCACGCCATATTGGCTATCTACTCGCTACACAGTAACATGCCATTAGAGCGGTTTTCATTTGAGTGTCGAAAAGTAATTGGTTTTGCACTTTCTACACGATGCGATTGGCTTAAAAGATTCGCGCCACCTTTTCATCCAATCAGAAGTAAAACCAAAGCCAATTGTGACGCGCTCCGCCTCGCATGCATTTTCCCGCGCTTTGCGTCAACCACATGTAATTACTTCGAGTTTTGATTGGTTCAATGTATTGTCTGTGTCCTATGTGATTGGCCAGAGTAATTACTTTGGTTTTGGTTTTACGACACTCAAACGAAAACCACTCTAATATTTCTGGTGTTCATGGTTTTGTGAGTTTCACAGTAAGAGCTCACTGGTCCAATGGGCAAGAGACAAAGCAAGTCATCCTCTAACAAAATCATTCACTAAGACCAGCAAGAAGCGGCCCTAGGCAAGCAAAATATGACAGCTGCTTGCCCAAAGGACATGCTGGAATTCAAGTCTTTGTCAAGCCCCCTTTAAGTGATACTGTAAGTTACGAGTACTATCCTGGGTGGTCTGTTTAATACTATCCGGTCAGTGTAAAACGAAGACTGCGGACTATTGATTTCACTATGCAAATGAGTATGTGACAACAATAGTCCCTTTGTTTTCTACCCTAAAAACAATAGTCTGCAGTCTCCATTTTACATTGCCCCGTTACTATCACAACTTGGCAGTAACTTTACAAAGCCTTTTTTAAAGTGAGTGAATTAAATACCACAGCGGAAATTCCAAGCTACACCCGCACTGTATTATAAGCAAACTTTCCGCATTATGGTATCATTGTCTTTGCAATCAGTGAATGTACTATGTTGTTAGCAAACTTAAAGGCAATTCCGTAAAAAATTTGTTTCTCTTTACAAGTATCTACCTCCGTTCAGGGAGCATCGCGTTTGGTCTTAGGCAGTAAAGACCCAGTTAACACCAATTGAGTGTGTATTTAACATTAGTAAAATCCAGGTAGTGGTCTATTATCAATGCTGCGTTCTGATTGGTTGAGCTACTACTAGGCTATATGTTATAGCCCCCTAGTAGCGAAAAGCTAAGGCTTTTTGGAGGCAAAAAGGATTAAAGTCTAGCTTTTAACTAGCTAAAATTTGTTTATTCTTGATATTTTTTAGCAACTAGTTGGATTTTACTAAAACAATTATTCCTCTCGCCCTGATGGCCTCTGAATCAATAGCCCATTCGGCTTTCGGCCTCATGGGCTATTGACTAAGAGCCCATTTGGGCTCGAGGAATACTTGTTAAATAATCCACAACAGAAAACACAAAGGAAAATTATAATCATATTGACCTTTCCACAAACTTTTCTGCACTCCAAGAAGAAGCAAAATCACCAAATGCTTGTTGCACTATTAGAAGAAATGAGGTACAAATTACAGAGATCAATAACAATCAGATAATAATTTTGTGGAGTATGAAAAGAAACAGTCATGTCACAAACTTATAGTGTGTAGGGTCAATCCTTTACAGTGCCGAAGGGCTCATACGTTGGGCTAACTTGTTTTCTTTGTTTAGTCTTATTATTTTCTAGGCACTTCAGTGTTTCCATTGTTTCTTATTATTACTTTATTTTGTAATTTTCCATCAAGGACCCTCCCTACTGTAAAAAAAATTTGCATGAATGATGCCAGCATCCTCGATAAAGAATATTTAAAATATCTCTTATTTCTCTGAAAAAGCCATTCCTGAGATATTAAAATGTTAGCCACAGGGGCAGGTGCTTTTTTCAAAAGAAGGGAATATGGAATCCAAAAAGGAAAGCATGGCTTTTATAGTGGGAGATTGTTTAGAGAGATATTCTTAATGTGCTACAGCTGTTTGATTGCTTTGTCATCAGTGATGAAAATAAAACACTCACCTATTTCAATCCATTTACATTCATCCCCGGGCTGAGTTGAAAAGGTCAACCAAAATAAAATTACAAAAAAAATAGTAATTTATTATCTGTAAGCAGAGTTGAACAGAAGAACTACTCACAACACCTCATTAAAATTATAAAATTAAATTAGTACTAGGCTGGCTGTTGGGGGAAGGGGAACATTGATTTCAACAAAGAAAACAGAACTATCATCTCTAATCTACATGGAATTTGGCGATAGGTGGAGCCATAAGAGTAAATTTATAGCTGTTTTCCTTCAGCTGATTGAGTACCCATCCTTGGGAAAGGATAATAGAGAAAACAAACCGGTTTATAAAATAAAACCCATAAAATGATTGGAGCCACACAGGAAAGAAGAAACACATAACTTAAGTGGCACTAGCCAATCTTTATTAACTTAAATTCTTTCACATTTGTAGATTACAGAAACAATAATTTTTTATTATTTTTGGTTTTGTTTGTTTTTTCTAGGAATAGCTAGCCCAACCAAAGATAAAGGGAGCTGTTAAAAATGTTATTTGAATGACCTTGTTACATGTAGTTTCTCCCTGCAATTTGACATCCCCCTGTTCAAACAGCACAAACCTTCCTTCACTGCCTCAACTACTTAAAGTCAAGCGAAGCACAAAGCAAAGGATTGTCCTAAAAAAATTTGGGGGCGTACCTGTGCTTAAAATTCTCCAGAGGCTTTCTTTAGATTTTCCATATATTTGCCTGTAATTTTCCTGGGGCTTTCTTACAGACAAATGTATAGAAAATTTAAAAAAGTGGTTCTAGTTCTTCTAGTGCATGTAACGCCCTCAAAATTTTTCAGGAGGATCCTTAGGGGTGAAGCTTTAGTTTACAAATCATATTTTTTTCAGAACAGCCATTCTAAGGAAATTATTCCACATTAGATTCTCATACAAACACTGTAATTTCTCACGCGTTTGCCTACTTGTCAAGATAGCATTGAAAACCGTGACAAGGTCTACACAGATGATCATATTTCGAGCTGGTGGTGACAGGACTTCTTGAAATACCTTTTTCTTTCATTCCCTACCCTACTATTTTCTTTCCTACCCTTTCATACATGTATAAACCTGAAGCCTGAGGATGGTACTTCAGAGCCTCCCATTATGGGGAGTAACCACCTCTTCCGGTTCAGTTCAATGTTCCCTTTCCCAACAGAAACCAGTTGACTGCTGAGAAAAGTCTGATAAGCTTACAAGCTTACAACAACGGTATAAGTGACCTTTTCCGGACAGCACATAAAGGAATTATAGCCAATATTTCAGCAGAATATAAGAATTACTGTAGTGTATGTCCATCTGATGAAAAAAGCTGATGAAAACAGCTGATTGAACATTCCCTACATTGTTAAGAACAATTTGCTCCCAGAAACGACCCACCAGATAACTTTGAACCATAAATGATTGTCTAACATTGAAAAGTCTATAACTCTCACCTTCCAAGTGCAAATGTCGAAGTCTGCTCTTATTTTAATGTCTGGAAGGACGGTTTCCTGGAGATCAACAAACTCAAGACGACATTGATCTGGTCGCATTTTTTGTGGTGGCACTTAAACTAAAGGCTTACATGAAGTTATAACCACTGCCAAGTCCCAAAACACCCACAATTCCATACGACATTAGATTTTTCGCGCCAAATTTGTCACATGTTACAAGAAGCTTCACAAGCTGTTTGATCCACGCTAAGTAGAAATCTTCGCAAAACATGCCTGATTATCAAGCCGAAAAAGGTTTGTATGGGTTTCGATTTTGAAATATTGTGTTTAGTACAGGTGTTGTAACTAAAGATACCAGTTTTCAGATTTATTCTGTCTTGATGCGGTGTTTTTCTGCAGACAAAGCCAAGCGATTTGTCGCCGAATTTTACGTCGATGGCGACGAAGGAAAAATCTTCAAATATGGAGAGCAGTTGGTGAGTTGCAAATTTGTGAGCGGTTTTAGTTTTAATTCCTCAAATTATGTCGCCTTCTTTTCCTTTGCTTGCAAAAATTTCTTTTCAATTTTACTCGAGAGGCATCAACACGAAGGATTTGCATGTGTTGTTGATCTTCTTTTAAAACCAGTTTGTAAATAAATTCAGCCCAGAGTTGGTCGATCGACTGAGACTTTCAATTTTGTTCATCCTCGTAGGTCAAAATCGCCCATCGCGAGCAAGTTGAGCTGTTGCTGGAACTTGATGATATCGCGGAGGTAAAGAACAGAGGTTATATGCAAATATAATGAACCTAATTAATGCAATTTACAATTTATTGCGCCGGTGTTGAATGAAATGTTTTAAAATGTATCTCATGTAATCGTTAAAATACTTTTGGTTTAAAAAATTTCCATCTGCTTGAGTGATGTCTTAATACAAATATTAACCGATAACTTCCTAGAAGAAGGCTTGGAACCAATTGAGGGGCAGTTTTTCCTTCTCTTGACTTTAACTGGACGTTCAGGGCAGGGGGGGGGGGGGGGGTGTAAGGCAGTGGACGTTAATGCGGGAAATTTTGGGACAAAAGCAAACTGATCCATGTTCATAAATTTTACGTCATGTGTGGAACGAAGCTCATGACATTATTTAAGAGAAAGCGGGACTAGTTAAGGAAGTGAGTGTGAATAATATTGTGATCTTTTAAACTCTCCGTTTAACTACTAGCAAATTGTACATTTTACTTTGTGATATTTTGAACCCTATCCAAAATCACCAATAAATTTTTACAATGCCAAAAATTATGGTTAATTTGCTGATATTGTAGATACATTTGTGAATACGAGGGGAGTCTTTTTTTAATACATACTTTTAACGTTAGCCTTCTTTGTTGTCATTATTTCTTCCTGAATGCAGTGACTATTGGGGCAGCAAAATTTCAAGTGGACGTTTAGCAGGGGGAAGGGGGGTTCTGACCTAAATGTCCAGTAGGAAAAAGTGAAATGCTGACGGCCCCTTAGTAGGGATGGACATTATGCTGTCACATATATTCAAGGCTGGTTTCCATCTGATCTATGCCATCACTGAGGAAAGTCCAGCGATTGAAAGCAATCTCACCCTTCACATTAATCATGTGAGCCTCTGTATGGGTATCTGTGGATATCGATTTTGTTATGCGTTTTCCATCAAATGGTCTGTTTTTTAGAGGAAATCATTGCAGATTAAGGGTTGTTTTGTGTGGTAGTGCTACTAGTGAGCTCAGCACAACACAATGGTGATAGAAATGAGAAAAAACTCTGAACGTGAACACAGCACACTTTTTGACAGGTTTCTTTACTGTCATTGCATGACTAAAGATGTCAAAAATGATTGAAATGGTAATGTATTGTCACTTAAATCTCTAAGATCATCACTTCATCAATGATGATTGTCACGACTTTGATTTCATCAGAAATACCCATACAGAGGCTCATCTTATAATAAAACTGGAGCCTACTGTGCTTTCTTCAAAAGTGGCAGCCTTGGTCATGTCTGGCCAATTAATTAAAATGCTTTTGCCTTTGTGCTCAAAAAATACTGGGTGAGAAATGAACCTCCCAGTTCTTTGCTGAAAAACACAGTAATACAGTGGAAGCTCTAGAAAGTGGACACCCTCAGTCACAAAAAAGGTGTCTATAACTCATAAAACCTGAAAGTATCCATGGCTGCTTATGGGAATGTCCGCTTATAGGAATGTAAAAATACAGAGTTTGTATGAGAGTTGGAATGGGGTTTTGTGAAGCAGGCTGCAAGTAGAGTTGTCTTCTTATGGGAGTCTTCAATTAATATTATCACAAGTATAGATTTTTGTGATAATATGATCGACCTTCATTTTCTTGTTTTTGTCTTATTTTTGACCAGGTTGACCCTGAGTTGGCGGAAAACATTGAACAAAATGCCCGACGCTATAAGCAGCTGTTTGAGGATGCCATTTTTGAAATGTTACCAGATTATAAAGAAAGAGAGGTATGACCTGTACCTAATTTACCAGTATTTTGTGTTTTCTTGAAAATTATCTCAATTTTATCTGAAAAGCACAAAATAAGGGTTACTGTCAAAACTACTAAACTTATGGCTGCTTTTGTGAAGTGGCCAATAAGGATTCAGCTGAGAGACACCTGGCATCAATTGAGCCTCTTGTGTAACTACCAGCTCAAATTTTGGTGGAAAAGAAAGACATGGGTAATTTGTAAGGTGCAGTTCAATAGAAGAGCTTGCTAGGCTGATGAATAGCTCTCCAGATTTTAACAAGTACATATTGAATGTTGATTTGTGTTGTTCCTCAAAAGGTTCAAGTGAAGGATGCCTTAGATGTTTACATTGAGCATCGCCTCTTGTTGGAGCAACGAAACAGAAATGATACAGAAACAAGAGACCCTAGAAACAAGTATCCACCAGAACTTCTGCGGCGATAGTAAGTAAAGCTGTGTGATTGCATATGTTATCACTTTATAACCAGTTGTCATTGATGAGGTTTTTAAAGCTGCACCCAGTTAATAATGTGCTGTCTGTTTTAAATTCATGAGTATCAAAGTGCGTATTCTCCACACTTAGTTTCTTGATAATGTTTATGTAGGTTCAGATGATAGTAATGGAGGTGATGTAAATCAAAGCAGTTCCCAAAATGTTATGATGCTACACCTGTGGATCCCATTGAGTTTTTGTCCTCAATGCTGTCACTACAGGGTACTTTTTTGTACAGCAAAACCATCACAGGGCAGGTTCAAGGTCCAAGTGGAATCTGTGATTTTGCTCTGTTTAGTGTACAATGAATACAGAGAAACGCAAATAACCCTCCATAGTTAAGACAGCATATCTTTGGTCATCCTTTCTTTTAATATTCTGCAAGCTCTGAAATTAAGTAAGGTCAGAAACTATTTTAGTCATTGAGGGCCACATGGTGTAATTTTCTCCTTTTTTATTGAGAAAAAAATGCATAAACTTAAAGCAAATGGATTTGTCACTAAAAAACTCAAGTTTAACCATCAAATGCCACAGAATGCAAAATATTGCATGGATTGGATAAACTGTCATCCACTTCCATCTTTGTAATTCCACACCCAAAATGTGATGTGAATTTGTACATTTATTTTCAGTGAGGTGTACTTCAAACATCTTAGCAACCATAGAGCAAGTGCAGTCCGTGAAGTGAAAGCTGACAGTATTGGTAAACTTGCTGTTGTGAGGGGAATTGTTACAAGATGCACAGAGGTTAAACCAGTCGTGGAAGTTGCCACATACACTTGTGATGTGTGTGGTGCCGAGTCCTATCAGCCGGTACGTAGACAACTTTGTCTCTTACTTTTATTGAGAAGGGAGACGGTTGAGATTTTTTGTCAGCTCATAAATTGTGTTTGTTCAATGAAAACATTTTATTCGCACCAAAATGTGTGAATTTTGGCTGCCAGCAGTTTGTACGCCAAACATCAGAGAATCAACCTAGCTTTAAAAATTTCCTGTAACTTATCCATGCTGAGATGACTTCATGTTCACTAGTATTAAAGTTTGTCTATCAATTTTAGATTACCTCACAGACTTTTATGCCGCTATTAATGTGCCCAAGTGAAGAGTGCAAAGTAAACAAGTAAGTCATATTTAATACCTAAAGGCATACGATCAAAATTTAGATTCTTGTATGTTTACCCCATTCATGTCCTGTTGAAGAAGTGAGGAGAAGTTTATAAAATATTCATCTTGTGAGGGCCTTAAATATCCTATCACTCCATTTTACAAGCATTGATATTACAAAAGTTAAAGTTTTTGCTTGGTCGCCATTTGGCAACCAACTCTTTTGGTTTTGGGAGACATATTGGGAGACATTTTTACAAATCAAGTTGCCAGCTCCAAAATTTTAGGTGCCATGGCGACCAAAATAGTTGCAACTTGGAGGGTTGTATTGCAAATGCTAATCACTCTTGGGGCTGTAAAAGGGTTGACTTTGTTAGCACTGAGTTATGAGTTATTGCATCCTGTAAAAAAGCTTAACCAGTTGATTTTTATACTAACAATGTTGGCCTTCAATTCATTATCCAGGGCTGGTGGTCGTCTATATCTTCAAACCAGAGGTTCCAAGTTCATTAAATTCCAGGAACTAAAAATACAAGAACACAGTGATCAAGTGCCTGTAGGAAATATTCCCCGGTCAATGACAGTGATTGCTAAAGGTGAAACCACAAGACTGGCAGTTCCGGGTGATCATGTGGCGGTCACAGGTGTGTTCCTTCCAATGATGAAAACTGGATTCAGGCAACTTACTCAGGGATTATTGTCAGAGACATTTTTGGAAGCCCATGTAAGCAAGTTACAAAATCCCTTTGAAAGACTCTCTTAAACAAAAATTAATAAATTAATAGAGTTAACTCTCTTTTCACGGACACCTCTATGACAATGTAGATGAGCACCTTGGTGAAACGGACACCTAGATTTGGTCCCAGTCTTTCTTTACTCCCTTTGTTTGACTCTCTCTATATTATGAGGGACATACATGTATCACTCTGATGGACACTAAATATCAATCCCAAAGGTGTTGTCTTAAAGAGAGTCGTCCGTCTGTCTGAAAGTTGTCAAGGATTATAGGCATTGATTAAGAACAAATTGGAATCCTGTACACCCATAAAAGTATGCAATCATTTGTACAAATTTGGTCTCCATTTAAGACCACATTGTTTAATGGTTTACTCACTCACTTAGGAGCATTTAGCATTCCCTTTTTCCCACATGTATACAAGATATCAGTGCTTAAGTCTTTAAAAACTCAGCTCAGTATTACTAAAGAAGTGAAAATATGATATTAAGCAAAAGAAGAATGTCTTTATTTTGTATTCTCAATGTAGCTGCCTACTGAAAACCTTCTTTCGAGCTCTGAATATTCAAGTGTAGTATAATTATGTACATTGTATATGTGAATGAGATTTATTGATAGTGTTTTTGACTATTCGTGATTGTTTGCTTGCTTTTTTTCCTGTAGAGAATAGTCAAAATGAACAAAACAGAGGATGATGAGATGGGAGATGAAGAACTTACTGATGAAGAAATTAGAGCTCTGTCTGAGGGTTTGTCCTCATACATCCTTTGTTAGTTAGTTTTATTTTTTGGAGTGAATGACAGCAAGACACTAATGGGTAGTCAGCTAGAGACCAGTCATTAGTTTTTTCTCTTCCAAATAATGTGAACTCCCTATTTGTTGGTCTTTTCTAAACTTTTCTCTCTTTTGAGATACTTAAATATGCCAAATACTAAATGTCGCACTATTGTTAAAAATGCATTAATATCACAGTTGTTACCAAAACTTTTTAAACTATTATAATGACAAAGTACAAGTCTGTTTAACCTCTTTGCCAGTTACCTATCTTAGATTTGTATAGACCTCACCTTTGTGGTAATGTATTAAATTACAGAACCAGACTTCTATGACAAACTATCATCTTCACTTGCTCCTGAAATCTATGGCCATGAAGACATCAAGAAAGCACTGTTGCTGCTTCTAGTGGGCGGTGTGGACTGCACCCCGCAGGGAATGAAAATTAGAGGTGATTATTTTACATGTTCACGAATAAGTTATTTATTACAAGATCAAATACATCTGTAGTTGAGACTTGTGCCTCGAAGTAAGTAAATAGGATTTGCCTGATTGTACAGTTTATGTTAATTGCTTGTTTTTGTTTTGAACTTCAGGAAATATCAATATTTTATTGATGGGTGACCCTGGTGTTGCAAAAAGTCAAATGCTTGGCTACATTGACAGACTTGCACCTCGAAGTAAGTCATTTACTAATTATTATAGAACATGTAGGCTAGGTATTGTGATTTTTTGGCCTTGGTTCTGGTTCCAAAATAACTTAGTTATGTTATCGACAAAGACACAACTGTGCAAAATAAAGCATTGGCAAGTTCTTAAACTCTTTTAGATGTCTTGAAAATCACTGGGCAAATTTAGATGACACTCCAAGGTTAGAGGTTGGCATGCTGCTTAACCCTTTAAGCCCCAATAACCACATACAAATTCTCCAAACTGATCTCCATACATCTCCTTTAAAAATTAGTTGAGAGAATTTGATAAAAGATCAAAGCATTTTCCTTGAGGTGATCATTATATTAAATCTCATAACGTTTTCTTTTGATAATGTATGGATATCGTTAGGAGAAAATTGATATTGGTCACTCTTGGGACTTTTTACACGTAAAGGGTTCAGAGGTTTTACTCAATTGGTCACACCTTCCCATTTTGATCATGGCCTTAGAAGTTAGAAGTACAGCTGATCATGTCTCCATAACAATATTAGCCTTGGAGTGAAGACCCTCTGATCCATTGTTCGGCAGCATGTCCCTGTTTAAAGAGTGTTCCCTGGGTTGGGGGATTTTAAGAGCTTGATGATGTACCCAGGGCTGGCAATTTCCCCTTGCTACTATAAGCATTACCGTTAGTTACTCTCATAGAAAGTGAAGTAGAACCAAAAGAACCTCCTGGCTGTTTAATTCCCTGACTATTGTTTGTCCCAGCAACTTGAAATGATAATGACTTCTCTTAATGACAGCCCTGTGCACCTGAGTTGCACATATAATATTATATGCTTAAATAGGGAAGTTAATTTTTCTCTTCTTTGCCACATAGGTCAGTATACCACAGGAAGAGGAAGTTCGGGCGTTGGTCTAACAGCAGCAGTTATGAAAGATCCTCTCACGGGTGAAATGATCCTAGGTAAAGTATTAATTTGTGGCATTTACAGTGAAGGTTACTGGTTTTCTAAAGTGTTGTTTTTTCGATGACTTCTGTATTCATCATGAAGAGTATTCATTCTGTTTTACCTTTCATTGTCCTTTCAGAGGGTGGTGCCCTTGTGCTGGCTGACAAAGGAGTTTGTTGTATTGACGAGTTTGACAAGATGATGGACAGTGACAGAACTTCAATTCATGAAGTTATGGAACAACAGACTGTGTCCATTGCCAAGGTAAGACCACAACAAGTTTTGAAGCAGCAGAACTACGGTTTAGCCTCATAATGGTTTTATTTGGATCACTCACGTTTTCACACATATCCTCATTTCTCATAGTGCTAGAGGTTAGATGTACATGTATACATACATACATTTATTCAAAGCATTTAAAAACAAAGATAAATATATACAAAGAATGCTTTGAAAAGGGAGTTTAAGAGGTTGGCCTTATGTAAAAAACTCCCCCCAAAAAATCTTTAAAATATGTATCTACAGTCTCAGTCAAAATTGTTGGGACACGTTTCTGTCCTCTTGCTTTTGCAATGTTGGTGTACAAAATTTGGTGAGTTATCTGGGATAAACAACATTAGGAGGACAAGGAGACAGCCAGAAGCACAAAAAACTATTTTTGTCTGAAACTGTAGGCTGATCATTTTCTTTATTAAGATCTTACCTGCCTCCCTCCCCAAGGAGGGAGGCAGTGATGGTGGCCCATTTACCCGGGTGGGGGTACTGCCATATATGGGCTATATAGGTATGTGCCGCTGTGAAGGGTATGGTTTTCAAGCAGTTTACTCTAGGATAGGGTATATAAATCAGAGCGTTTGGGTCTAGAATAGGGTATCATATTTCAGGAAACTGATCAGTTGGTTGAAGATTTTATCTGGACTAGGGATTGTGGTATAAGGTCTTGTTTTGGCTATAGTGTACTAATGACCTCATTAGTTTCTGGAAAACAGCTACACCAGGATAGGGGGGATTTGGGGAGATTACTCTAGCATAGGGTAGCAAAATTCAGCTGAACTAGCGGTAGTATAGGTTGAGGGTTCCGGGTCCCAGCGGCACATCCCCAACCAAAAATTCCTAAAGTACCCCCCCCCCCCCCTCCTCTTGGGGCTCATTTACCAACAACTCAGCCCTCCCGTCTCCCCTCCAACAACAGCTGATTTATGCAATCCACGGAAACTTTAAATTCCATTTTATGACTTGATGTCTTCAGGCTGGAATTATGACCACCTTAAATGCTAGAGTGTCCATCTTAGCAGCTGCTAATCCTGCATATGGACGTTACAACCCTAAGAAATCAGCTGAACAGAACATACAGCTTCCAGCAGCTTTGTTATCAAGATTTGATATACTGTGGCTGATACAAGACAAGCCAGACAGGGACAATGACTTAAGGTGAGATTAATTGGTTGGCACAATAAGACATAGTGGGGAAGAAACGTTTGGTTGCTCTGCAGGGTGTAAGGCTTTTGTCCAGTTTATGAGGGTTGATTGGCGAAAACCATGTATTTCAGACCATTCATTCATTGTAGTAAGCACAAAAATTTTTAAGGTGCCTGGATTCCTTGGGGCATGCTCTCAGCATAATCTAACCTCATCCACACCTGAACTGCCCACTTTTTTGTCTTTCATTAGACTCGTCCTAAATACAGTAAGACGCAAACTATCTCGTATAAACGGCACATTAAGATGCGACTTAGCCAAGACGCGTCTTATTGAAGAACAGGTGTTAGGGGCTGTTCTTAGATAAGACACGTCTTAGCTAAATTTCAAACAAAATGTGTCGTGTACACGGGATAGTTTGCCTCTTATTTAGGACGCGTCTTACGTAAGACGGGTCCTATTTTTCCTCGTATAAATGGCCCTAATGTTCTAGGCAGGTTTGTTTCTTTTTGGGTAGATGGTGACTGGAAAATGGCTCAATCACCTTATTACGTTTTTTTTTTGGCAAAATTTCTAGGGGTGATTGGGTTGACGGGGTTTTTTTTCATTCTTCGTTGAGATCTCCTCATTTTGCTTGTTTGCAGGTTGGCACAACACATCACCTATGTTCATCAACACAGTTGTCATCCTCCAACACAGTACACAGCATTGGACATGAATCTTATGAGGTACGTTTCAGTGTAAACCAAAAGAGCCAAGAAAGCGGAGCCGCAAATAATTGTATTTTTTTGGAATGAGATGCATCTGGCCAAGTCACAAATATGTAGTCAGACTCAATCAAGAACCCATATGCATGGTGTATCTGTACCACTGACAACTCAACTCCAACTTTTTGTACTTGAGCTTTTTCACTTATGTATTGATAAATTTGTTAAGAGAAAATTGATGTTGATCACTCTTGGGACTGTGTTCTAATTCTGCCAGTATTATGTGAGCAATGAGTTTTTCGGTTTTTGAGATTTCTTCATATCACTATATTTCTTCCACTGTTGCAGTGTCAGTGCTTACTTATTGTCATTTATTGACTGTGTTGCTTTAGACGCTACATTGCTGCATGTAAAGAGAAGCAGCCTGTGATTCCAGAGGCACTTACAGACTACATTGTCAGTGCATACGTAGAGATGAGAAAAGAAGCCAGGACTAACAGAGACACAACTTTTACATCTGCAAGAACTTTATTGGCCGTGCTACGGCTTGCAACTGCTTTGGTGAGTTGAAGATTGTAGTTACATGAACATTTTCATTTGTCAACAGTGATAGTGAAACGTTTTGGCGTCATCATAAAGGCAAAATCAAGGCTATATAATGTAACTAATTAAATAATTAGCATACGAACAAAAGGAAATTCTTTAATTTGTTACTTTATATAGTCTTGATAATGGTGTTATGAAAAAACGGCGTTTTTTCATGCTCTCATTTACTTGTTTCTGCTTTCATTTGTCCTCATGTTTATTGCTAACATGTGTTAAGGAGTCCCCCATCAGTAAAACCTCAAGTTGATGTTTTTAAAGTCGTTTTTTAAGTGCTGTTGTAAGACCACTGCCAGCCTGTCATTTTGTAGGGGATGGGGGACACAACGAATACAGCCCTGGGCGCTTATTTTAAATTCATGTTACGCCAGGTCTCAGTTGCTCAAAGGCTGGTTAGTGCTAAGCCAGGGTTAAATTTTAATCCGTTTCTTTTTTCTGTTTTTTTTTTCAAAAGCATTTTCTCCAATAACTTTCTCTATTCTTTTTAGAGCGTTCAATTATCAAATTGTAGACGAAAGAATTGAATGGAATTTGCTTTTTGAGCTTTTGTATCTGAGCTCAAATTTCGCATTACCCGCCCAGGGCGTTATTTCTAACACTCCATCCACATGTTTGTCGATTAAAGTCATTTTCGTTTCGCAAAATGTGTTCTCAATCTAAAATAGCGTGATGCATAATAACTTTGCAGGCTCGTCTTCGTTTAGCTGATGTGGTAGAGAAGGAAGACGTGAATGAAGCTATGCGGCTAATGGAGATGTCAAAGGCTTCCTTGGTTGACGATGAAACTTCAACAAGGTGAGAGAAGTTGTTTTTTTCTGTCTCGTCGTACTTTATCAAGTTTGTCTGCGGCATAGTTTACAGTAGAAGTAATGAAAATAAGACAAAACGTTGAAATGAAATTGTTACTCACCGAGCTGTGTTTACTCTCAGGACTGTAAACCCAGTTGATGCTATTTATGGAATAATAAAGGAAATGGCAGGCGATGCAAGCAATGTAAAGTAAGTCATTTTGTTATACGAATTTCTAATTTTTGGAGCTGCGGATGACGAAAAATGCAATGACGATCATTGCAGTTAAGACACAACTCATGCAGTTTTGAAAAAGAAAGCCTAAAAAAAGCAAGGCAAGCCCGTGCGTGAGTTGCTTATTCGACTGCGATGATCTTCTTTACCCATCCGTTATTTACATCATCATTTTGTTTTAGTAGTGACTGTGGTGTAGCCAAAACAAATTCTCCGACGGTGAACTGATGGACAAGTGGTACATTTAAGCTCATTTTCTCTCGGCTTGCGCTGTCCGCATTTCAGGAGGTTTTCGGGTTACTTTGGCACATGACTAGAAGGCACCTGGCTTTTTAACCCTTTTTTCGCCTTTTAAAATAAGGCGAGGATCTATAGACGATAATGGTTTTGGTTTCAAGTCTGATAGGCTATGAATGGTGCGCTTTGTCTTACTAAACCAAAGTCTGAATTTGATGTCGGATTGTACTCCAAAAGTAACCCCGCGATGTGTTCTTCGAAGAATACGGTATTCCACTCACCTAACTCTGCGAATTAAAATAACTGAGACCTGTTTTTTTTTTTTTTTCTTTTACAGATTTCAAGAGGCACAGCAGCGCTGCATGACAAAGGGTTTCACTCCAGACCAGTTTGAGGCGTGCATGTCGGAGTATGAAGAACTGAACGTGTGGCAAATCAACTCGAACCGGACAAGAATCACTTTTGTGCAGTGAGCCTCAACAGTTCATCTGCAACTTCTTACTGCAGATTAGCGATTCACAAGTGCAAAAAAGGGCGTAAAAATGTTCCTTAAAACAAAACGTTAGGGAAAATAAGCCACATTTTTGCGGAATTTTGTCTCGGGAAACTGGCGAAGTCCGCAATATTTTTCCTTAGAATTGACGCTTTGATACTTTATGTTTGCTTGTCAGTGTAATAGCATATCGTTTTCTTGGCTCCTGAATGTTATCGCTTTTGCTGATTTGGTGAGAGGAGAATAAGACGTTCGGATGCCTTAAGAAGGTTTAAGAAACAAAGGGAGGGCAGTGCTTTCTTTCATTCACTAATAGTGTTTTATTACACGAGAAGATATTTTACTTACACATGTATTAAATTTACGTCCTTTGATCTCTGTAAATATTTTTCATTTAATATTTTGTACGCGTCTGTTTCTATGTAATAAACTTAAAAATAACTAGACAAGTCTTTTTGTCATGTTTACGCATTGGTAAGGCCGCGGGCACACCTATTCATGAATAAATTCGTTTTTTAAAACCCCGTTCTCTTGGCTGTTTTAGAGGCCCCTAAAGCCGCATTAAGTGGTAAATACGGATACGTGATTTTCTGTTTAAGTTAATGGATCCAATGGAATCGGTCAAAAGAGAGGTTTACCTCGTGTACCGGACACAGATGACGTAAAACAAAAGAACAAAAACCATGAAACAATACAAAGCAGATTTACCCTGAACAGGAAGTAAAGAAGTCTTGTTTTGCGTCATCTGTCTCTGGTATGTCATGGCAGAAGTGGATTCTACGATTTAAACTTTACCAGCACTGGACTTGGACTTGCACACACAACACATTACCAATTCCCACTCTTGTTTCTCACTAAGCAGGAACAGGCCGGTGTATCACACTCCCACTGACTCATTCAGGTTGCCATCTTTACAGAAGACCCTTACGACATCTTTCTACCCTTCTCTTTCTTCTCCATCACCACTCTGTCCATTGAATCCAAATGAAAACGCTGCCCCAGTCGATGTCGGGCCAGATCCAAAAGAAAATCCAGCACCAGAAGAGGAGGCACTTGTTCCAAACGAAAACCCTGCACTGGAAAACGATGAACCAGAACCAAATCCAAATAATGGCTTTCCTTCTGTCGTTTTCTTGCGGTTTACGTCAACTCCTGGCTTTGTGCTTGCACACGCTACACATTCCAACTTGTCAATTTGGTTCCTCACCAAACAGGTAGTACAATCCCAGCAATCCGTTTCAGGTTTCCATCCTTTCAGAAGACCCTTGCCGACGCCTTTCTTCCCTTCGTCTCCTTCTCCCCCATCACCATCACTTTGTCCATTAAATCCAAATGAGAACCCTGCCCCACTCGATGTCGGGCAAGATCCAAAAGAAAACCCAGCACCAGAGGAGGAGGCACTTGTTCCAAACGAAAACCCCGTACTGGAAAACGATGAACCAGGACTAAATCCAAACAATGGCTTTCCTTCTGTCGTTTTCTCGCGGTTTACGTCAACTCCTGGCTTTGGGCTTGCACACGCTACACATTCCAACTTCTCACTTTTGTTCGTCACCAAACAGATAGTACACTCCCAGGAATCCTTTTCAGGTTTCCATCTTTCCTCAAAACCATCACTGACACCTTTCCCCCCATCACTTTGTCCATTAAATCCAAATGAGAACCCTGCCCCACTCGATGTCGGGCCAGATCCAAAAGAAAATCCAGCGCCAGAAGAGGAGGCACTTGTTCCTAGCGAAAACCCCGCACTGGAAAACGATGAACCAGAACAAAATCCAAACGATGGCCTTCCTTCTGTCGTTTTCTCGCGGTTTACGTCAACTCCTGGCTTTGGACTTGCACACGCTACACATTCCAACTTCTCACTTTTGTTTCTCACTAAACAGGTATTACACTCCCAGGATCCCTCTTCGGGTTTCCATCCTCCCAGAAGATCCGCACCGAGGCTTGCCTTTTGCCGACTAAATACGAAACCAGTTCGAGAAGGTGAAGAATCTGAGCCAAATGAAAATCCTTGACTAGAAGCTGAAGCAAATCCTCTTCCAGCATCAACACTAGATGCAGGAGATCCAAAAGAAAATCCTGAATTCGATGGAGCACCAGCTGTACCAAACGAAAAAGATGGTGTCCCTCCATTGGCTGGCATTTGTGATGTCTGAGCTCCAGGTTTTGGGGTTGTGCACGCTACACACACTAACTTGTCACTGCCGTTTCTCATCACACAGGTATCACACTCCCATGATCCTTCTTCAGCTTTAAACTTCGGAAAAAGATCATCTTTCACGCCCTCGGCATTGACATTCTCCTTTTGGAGTGGCGGTTTCAATGATGCCTGGTTCTTCAGCATTTCCTGGCATTCTTCAAACTTTTCTTTGAATTTCCTGGCAATGTCTTCGTTCTTAAACCTGACAGCTAGTCGTTCTGCTTTGCATTCTCCCTCGGAGAAGTCTGCATGTGTACTCCAAACCCACGATCTATCTGAGCCTGCATTTGGCTGTAAACTCATGTCAGTGGTTATCTGATGATTCGCACAAAGTTTCAACACCTGATCCCGCCGCATCAGCACTCGCATTTTTCCCGATGTTACATTTCTCAGCAACTTGATATCTCCAATCCCGCGCTCTTTCCACTGCTTCTCCTCTGCGACAAAGCGATACAACTTAGCTCGATGTGAAAACATGACCTGTTCGTCTTCTTCCCCTGTTTTTACGTCAATTTTCTCTGGTAGAGAAATGATTGCTTCGAAGTGTGGTCCATCATGATCACCCTCTTGTTCTTCCTCTTCGTGTGTCTCCCCTCCCAGAGACTGAGAAGCAAAAAGTGTCGATCCAGCTCCAGCAAACCCCTTGGATTTTGTTTTTGCGTTCTGCCCAAATGGGCTGTTTTCGATCGAAGAAGCAGCTACCGACTGAAACGACATTGCAGAGATGCTTGGAGAACCAAAGAGAAATGCTTTTTCCTCACTCGACTTGTCATTTTTGTTTTTTTGGGCAGCCTCACTGCAAAAGTTAGTGTGTAGAATAATTAAAACAAACAAACATTAATAGTGCCCTCCCACGAAGAGTATTATTAACGAGAACAACGATCACCTCATTTATTCAAAGGGACCAAGCGATTCAGTTAAATAGTTGCTGGATGATAATAGACCCACTAAAAATATTGGCCTACACTTTGAACTACTAATTTGTTCGTAAACTAACAGGTGTACAACTTTTCTTCTTGAAATGCTTCTATCTACGATATAACATGGAAACAAGCAGTCACTTTTTAACTGGAAGGACAGTGAAAGATTTTGAAAATTCTACACACTAGATACTGAGTATACCATACTGGAAGGTTGTGCACTGAGTTAATTAGTAAGCATCGTTGCACTGCGTTTCTCGGCCTTGGGAGCGCTTTTTCGGCTTGTGCGTCCCATCTCACTGACTTGTTAGTCTGACAAATCAAATGAAAATCTCTACATTCATTTACTTGTCGTTTGAGCACATAACGCATTACCTTTCTCCACATGATGTCATCTCAACCTTTTCGCCCGCTACAGCATCCGTGTCCTCAGTAAGCACATTCTTCTTCTCTTCATTTCCCGGCTGCTTATTGTCTACATCAGGTGTTTGCTGATCCGTCTGATCATCATCATCATCATCGATGTAGTCTCCAGAAGCTTGCTCTTGAATAGCCGTTTCTAGATGCGTCATTGAACCAAATGTAGTTGCAGTTTCTGAGCTTGAACTTGGAGTCAGGTTCGATGATCCAAAGGAGAAAAACGGTTTTGCACTTCCTTTATTTGTTTCAGTGGAACCAAATACAAATCCTTTTCCATAGCGAGTTGCACCTGATCGAAATGAAAACCCTGTACCAGAAGATGATGCACCTGATCCAAATGTAAAACTTGTCCCAGACGACGTGGATCCAGATCCAAAAATTGGCTTTCCTTCTGACTTTTTATCCTGACTATCCTTTATCCCTGGTTTCGGGCTTGTACACGCTGCACATACTAACTTATCACTGTCGTTTCTCACCATACAGGTATCACACTCCCATGATCCTTCTTCAGCTTTAAACTTCGCAAGAAGGTCTTCTTTCACGTCCTCTGTATTGACAGTCTCCTTTTGGAGTGGCGGTTTCAATGATATCTGGTTCTTCAGCATTTCCTGGCATTCTTCAAACTTTTCTTTGAATTTCCTGGCAATGTCTTCGTTCTTAAACCTAACAGCTAGTCGCTCTGCTTTGCATTCCCCCTCAGAGAAGTCTGCATGTGTACTCCAAACCCACGATCTATCTGAGCCTGCATTTGGCTGTAAACTCATGTCAGTGGTTATCTGATGATTCGCACAAAGTTTCAACACCTGATCCCGCCGCATCAGCACTCGCATTTTTCCCGATGTTACATTTCTCAGCAACTTGATATCTCCAATCGCGCGCTCTTTCCACTGCTTCTCCTCTGCGACAAAGCGATACAACTTAGCTCGATGTGAAAACATGACCTGTTCGTCTTCTTCCCCAGTTTTTAGGTCAATCTTTACCGGAAGAGATATAAAGGGCTCGAAATATGGTTCATCAGGGTGATCACCGTCTGCTGCATCTCCATCACTATCATCCTTCGTTGTAGAGGCGGCAAATAATTGAGCCCCAGCACCTTTTAACCCTGGAGACTTGTCAGGCGTCGTCAGGCTGTCAGTCAAAGAGGAAGCGGCTACAGACTGAAAGGACAACGAACCTACGCTGGCAGAGCCAAACAGAAAACCTGATTGGCTTAGTTTGTTCCGTACCGATGTTGCCACTTCTGTGACCTGCTTATGCATCGACTGTTCTTGCTCACTGAGAACAAACATTAAGATGAAATTAATCATGTTGAGGTGGGCGTGCCGTTGAGGAGCACTATATCAGCTTGGAAGCCATTTTCAGCTCAACCCTTCAAACAGCATTCCATCCTTTGTTACATTATAACACGCTCAATATATTTTATATGGTGGGTCAAATTCTATAGAAACAAGTTGAACGCGGTTTAAGGCACATTGTGCGAGTTACAGTTGCCTTACATAGGGATAGAAGCGAGAATCATGGTCAATAGCTGACTGGACTGATCAATGATTTTAAACATCATTTCAAAGTAACAATAACAACGAAGGTGATATCACGTTACAGGTTACTAAGACAAACCATTGACCCCCTGCCTAAGTAACTCCAACGTTTTTTCGCTTGTAACACGTACCGAAGAGACTGTCATTCAAAGATCGGCCTGTCGAGCGATAATGGACGCTCCTCGCAACAAGACTGACTTTAACTAATGTAAACGCTACCATTACCTCAGGAGATAGACGAATGCCTACTATGAGTATTTTTTATTATAGATATTATTATATTATTATTATTGTTATAATTATAATTATTATTATTATTATTATTAAAAACTGCCTCGTCACTACCCACCTTGCTGATATCCCTGCTTGAGCAAATGCCTCCTCCTCATACCCAAAGACGTCTCTCTCCTTTTGATCTTTTTCAACTATTGCTTTGTCAAGATGATTGTCCTTTGCATTTGATGAAGATACCAAATGGTCACTTTTACGTGAAAGAGTCTGTAGAGCCTTGTCAAAAACTTCCTTAAAAATATTGGCAACTTCGTTGCATTTAAACCTTACGGCCAAAGTTTCCGCTGTAGTTGTTTCTTCTGAGAAATCCCCAAGTGTTGTCCACAACCAGGCTCTCTCAGATTTTGGAAACGGTTTAAGTTGCATGTCTGAGGTTATCACATGATTTGCACAAATTTTGAACACATGATCACGTCTCATTAGGATTCGATGCCTCTTAGAACTTGGGTTAAGAAGAATTTTGATGTCACCAACTCCTCGTTCTTTCCACTGAGACGTGTCACTGTCGTATCGAAACAGTTTACAACGTTCACAAAACAGAACCTCCTGCCCCTCCTCCCCCGTGCGACATTCAGCTTTGTCAGGGAGTGGTATGAGAGGCTCGAAATATGGAACAGGACTCGTTGGAGTACTTTGTGACAATGGAGATCTTGGCTTTTGTGGCGGAGATCCAGGCGAAACTGTCATCCTAAATGTGAAATTGCATGGAGCACCTGTACCAAACGGAAGACCTGTCAACAGAGTACCTTGGGAGTCTTGGGTTGAGGGTTGTGGTGTTATTATCCTCTTCTTGCTCGGAGAAAACGTCTTGCTTGGAGACAGGTCAATTTCATCGTCACTAGTATCTTTATCTACACTTGATTCTCCTCGCCCAATGGTGAAAAGCTTTGAAGTATGTAGGCCCTTCTCTCCTGGAGGGTGGAAGAAGAAAGAAATCGAAGCTTCTTTATTCAAGTTTTGGAATGTTTTAGGTTTCACCGAATCAACAGCAGACACATTTGCTGTAGCTGTTTCTTCTCCATGTTTGGATGGTGGTTCAGTTTCTCCGTCGTTTGGTTTTAGGGAGTTACATGCCACGCATACCGAATCCCCAGCCTTATTTTCAACATAGCACACCTCACAAGACCATGTGCCAGGTGCATGAGCAAAATTTGAAAGAAACTGTTTATAAAGTTCGCAACCCGTCGCCTTTTGATGTTCAGCAGGCGCCTTTTCCGGGGAATGATCTGACGAAAGTGGTTCCTTCAGTTCATCAAACACCTGTTTAAACTTTCCAGCCGTTTCCGCAGTCTTAAACTTGATGGCTAGTTTTTCCGGCTTTCCCTCACCTTCAGAATAATCCGCAGAAGTATACCAGACCCAAGAACGATTTGATCCAACATTGGGTTTGAGCTCCATTTCAGCAGTAATGTTATGGTTAGCACACAATTTCTTGATTTGCTCTCTCCTCATGAGAACTCTTCCTCGCCCTGAAGTTGGATGACGTAATAGCTTCACTTCTCCAATGCCCCTTTCTTTCCACTGCGACGAGTCACCATCAAACCGATACAGCTTTGCCCTCTCGGAAAACATCATCTCCAGACCTTCTTCTCCTGTGCGAACTTGGATTTCTTCAGGGAGAGGAATGACTGGCTCAAAATTAGATTTACCATCATCGTCCCCTTGAACAAGACTCGTTGGAAACGTGTGTGACAGTGGAGATCTTGGCTTTTGTGGCGCAGATCCAGGCCAAACTGTCATCCTAAATGTGAAATCGAATGGAGCACCTGACCCAAACGGAAGACCTGTCAACAGGTTACCTTGGGAGTCTCGAGTTGAGGGTTGTGGTGTTATTATCCCCTTCTTGCTAGGAGAAGACGTCTTACTTGGAGACAGGTCAATCTCATCGTCTCTAGTATCTTTATCTACACTTGATTCTCCTCGCCCAATGGTGAAAAGCTTTGAAGTATTCAGGCCCTTCCCTCCCAGAGACTGCAAGAAGAAGGAAGTCGGAGCGTCTTTATTCACGTTTTGGAATGTGTTTGGTTCCACCGAATCAACAACAGACACATTCGTTGCAGCTGCTTCTTCTCCATGTTTGGATGGTGGTTCAGTCTCTCCGTTGTTTGGTTTTAGGGAGTTACATGCCACGCATGCCGAATCCCCAACCTTATTTTCAACATAGCACACCTCACAAGCCCATGTGCCAAGTGCAGGAGTAAAATTTGAAAGAAACTGTTTATAAAGTTCGCAACCCGTCGCCTTTTGATGTTCAGCAGGCGCCTTTTCCGGGGAATGACCTGACGAAAGTGGTTCCTTCAGTTCATCAAACACCTGTTTAAAATTTCCAGCTGTTTCCGCAGTCTTAAACTTGATGGCTAGTTTTTCCGGCTTTCCCTCACCTTCAGAATAATCCGCAGAAGTATACCAGACCCAAGAACGATTTGATCCAACATTGGGTTTGAGCTCCATTTCAACAGTAATGTTATGGTTAGCACACAATTTCTTGATTTGCTCTCTCCTCATAAGAACTCTTCCTCGCCCTGAAGTTGGATGACGTAATAGCTTCACTTCTCCAATGCCCCTTTCTTTCCACTGCGACGAGTCACCATCAAACCGATACAGCTTTGCTCTGTCAGAAAACGTCACCTCCAGACCTTCTTCTCCTGTGACAACTTGGATTTCTTCAGGCAGAGGAATAACTGGTTCGAAATGCAACTTATCGCTATCTTGTTCCTCGACCTCCTTAGCAGGTTCAGCGAAAAGCTGCTGACCTGCTCCTTGAAATGGTTTATGGCTTGTCTTCGTTTGTGACTGAGAAAATGCAATTCTATCTTGAGCTTTAAACGATGATAACGTCAGTCGGCCAAAGTTAGCTGACTGTCCAAATACATGACTCGTCGCTGTGTTTGTGAAAACCGCTGAAGTAGCAGACGTACTGACTTGTTTAATGTCCTTAACCTCCTGTTTAATGGTATCGGCTGCTCTTTTTGGTATACCACGACAACCAATACACCCAGTGCAAGGCTCACGTTTGGTATAATTGTAGAAATTTGGTGGAAGGAAAAGTCGACTCGCTATTTCTCGGTCTACTATTGGGGTACGCCTTTCATAGATCAAAATGCAATCTTGGTCTTGTTTCGTTGCTCCCTTTATAGGACTTTTGCTCATAAATGGATGCCCATCAATCGTATCATTTGGATGGGCATGTTTGAAATTCGCCTGAGCTTGTACAAATGATTGCTGTGTTTGTTGAAACTGAACAACTGGAGTTGGTTCAGACTCCACGGAATCCTCACCGTTTGTAGAGTTGCAACTAAATTGCTCGTATTTGCACGCTTCCGAGCTATCCGTTACAGCTTGGATTTTCTCAGGACGAGGGTTGGCTGCTTTTACCCTTGGTTCCTCATCAACTTCTTCCTTGACTTTGTCACTCAGATTTGCTAACTCGAACATTGAACCATTTGAGGGTGTTTCTTTGTTGATCTTCGTCTGTTGTACTTTCCCTTCTGTGTAAGGCGATGAACGGTAAAGCATATCTTCGGCGTCGGAAAGCTTATCAAGAATCATCTTTATTTGAGCCTGAAAACCCTCTTGTATCACGCTGATTAATTCCTAGAATTTCATGTCCAAAGAGAAAACATTTATATGAGAGAATAAAGTTCCTATCAGAGCAAAGCCTTGATTTAGGGGCTAGGGGGCATAAGCTTAGTAGGAATGAAAATGAAACTGGAAGCGTACTCTCGTCTCTAAATAAACGGCAGAGGGATCACTGATCTACAACTGATGCTTGTTCACGCTTCACTAAACTCTGAACTCGATCACGCTTACAACACCTACATGCATTAAATGTTAAAAAGTGGTTTCAATAGAAAGTCTAGACAGAAACCACTGACTGAAGTTTTGCAGCCTGCTTATTAGTGCTCCCACAGCAGGTTGGATTCATTCTTAGTAACCTTACTCTTACCCATTCGTCACGTTATACCGGGATAAAAATTAAATCCGACAGCCTGACGAAAAAAAGGTAAGTGACAGTGGCCGCCTGAATAAGTGGCTACTGTAGATTACTAGAGCGTTAGTTTGACAGACAGTTAAAGAAGAGAAAGTAATCAACAATTAAAGATTTACCTTAAAACTTTCAAACCGGTTGGGCATGTCCTCGTTGTGCATTTCAGCATCCGCGTTTGAAATCAGTGCCTCCAGTCTTTCTAAGCCGCATATGTTCTTGTTTCTCTCCGCCACAAAAAGACGCTATGGTTGAAAGGATAACCATCAGAGCAATTCCTCTTCAAAGGTTGAAGCGTTAAATGAGGGTGATGTTCAACACGTATAACAGAAGACTGAATTTCATCTAAGGACGTTTGTCATAGCTAATTGATTAAAGTAAATAAAATCTTTGCCGCAGCCATGGCCCCGGATATTTAAAGCCACTTCTTCCCTACAGCAAGACTTACGTTAAGCTTTCTCGCGGATTTCATTAAGGGGACTAAGCAAGTACTGACCTGCCACAATATTAAAAAATATATATATTCTCTACCTTGATAGCCACTTGTCCACTGTCAGTGAAGTTATAATTGTGTGAGTTGAGACTGCCCAGTAGCGAAGAAAAGGTTAAAGCTGGGCACACATTAAAAGATAAATTTCTGATGGCTGCTTTGGAGATATATTTGCCGAGTAATTAAGAGCTAATGTGTTCACAAGGGTGTCCGCTTTAATTAGCCTAATACCTTATACTCCTCTGCTTGAAGAGTCATGGACTTTAGTTCCTCAGATAACTGAATCTCGGCCAGCTCTTTGTCAAGCACCTGCAAAGATTTTAAATATTCAAGTTTCGTACTCAGATCTAAAACACCACCGGTTAGGATACACAAGCTTGCTCTGACCGGCAACGAGACGCTGGTTTTACTAATGTTACACAAACTGGTACATATCAATAGTTGAAAAAACCGTAGAATTGTAAGCCGGAAAAAAAGAACCCGATTGTCTAGTCACGGGGTTTGAGTCCTTGGACTTTTATGACTAACGTGCTTTGTACTTCTACCAACTACGCCAAACAATTAGAGAATGGCTACCTCTTTTTTCGTCTCTAATAGCTCCTTCTTCGTTTTTGTCAAGGCACTCTCCGTAGTAAGCACTCTTTCTTCAAGTTTCTTCTGTTCCTCATGAAGAATATCTAAACCGTGTAGGACATTACAGTTAAAAATTACAAAAATGTTGGTTAATGGCCCCAGCTCGTACAATTAATTACTCATGGCTAAGACAGTTCACACTATACCTTACCAGACAGCTTTTGCGCCGGCGCGAAAACCATACCCGGATAGGGCTTCTGTTCAAATAAGAACGGTGATTTCGGCGGTTTTCGCGCGGTTTTCGGTCTCGGTCAAGTCTTAAAAAGTGACCCGCGGTTTCACCGCTCGTGTCTTCGGCCTCCGGCCGAACACGAGTCGGCTTCCGGCAAAGGAAACGAAGCTCCCCGTCGAACGCGAGAAAAAACCTCTGGTACCCAGGGTAAGCTGCACTACGCCAATCTCTAAAATGGAGAGTCACATATCGGATATGTGTCCACATTATACCGGATTGCTATCCGGAATACAGCTGGGAATAGCGTGAACATAACCTCATGATCAGTTATAAGAACGTCTAACTTTGGATAGGGGCTAAGTTGGACGAAAGGTTAGCTCAGTAACACCCTTTTTTTGACACGTTCTGCTGTACGTGGTATTAATGTTAAATTCCATCAACTTACGGGATTTCCTAGAATTAAATCAAACAAGATCAGACTATGTTGGCAAGTTCCTAAACATTAGGTTCCATGTTCGCATAATATGAACTATTCACGCTAATCAGACCATTCAAAAAAGAAAAAAAAGTTTTATGTCTGCTCTAATCGTCTGCCTGTGGCCTGGGCGGCTATTAACACCTGGGCTTAACTGCAAACACTGCCACTTTAAAGCAACCTCTAAAAATAGGCGGATATGCGATACGTGGATACTCAGTCACTACGTATCTGCGTATCCGATCCACATATCCAGCTCTTTCAAGGATACTGCTTTGAAGTGGCGGGGTATTCTGCTGTTACTCCAACACTTAATTGTCGTGAGTGGCGAGCCACAGGGCCCTCTGCTCATCTCTTGTATTTTTTTCTTCTGGTTTATGAAGACTACCGGTAGCGCGCCACCGGACACTGATTTTAGTCAAACTCCTTGGAATTCATTCTTTGCTCCTTACCAGTACATCTATAGTTATAAACTGGCTTACCTATTTGGGACTTGTACACCTGCAACTGGGTCTCCAAATGAACGACTTTCTTCTGAAGTGATTTTTCTCTTGCGGTAAGAAAGTGTTCTGAGATGTTTTGGTGCCCACTCATGTTGTCAACAAACGTATCTATATCGACAAAATCCGGTAAAAAGCTTAGCATACTGAATAGACCTCTTTATCTTTATATTTTTTTTTCCAATGCCTGTCAAATGGGAGCTTAAGCAACAACCAGGGTGACGGCTACGAAAACGTCACTTAATTCTCACGCTTAATGCATGTCTTTTAATTCGTAACATGTTAGCAAATCTTGTGGTGTTGAATACTAAAAGACTGTATCGAAGTTGAGGAAAAGAAAAAGAAAGTCGTTGTCTTGTGCCTCCTCTCCCCCCACAAAACGTGAAATTAGGAACTTTCACCTCGAAGTCGTGAGGTGATGGCAAAGAAATGTACAAAAAAGCTAGCCTGTGAACAGGCTCTCTGTTTGGGGAAAAAATAAAAAAAATATTTCTTCTTTGACGTTTTCGTTGCAGTCGCCGTCGTCCTTGCTGGGACTTTTTATTGGGAAACCAAAACAAACAATTAGCCGGAAGTTGAGTCACTGTATACCCTCGAATGATACCCACCCCTCGAATAACCGCTTTCCCTCGGTTAGCCTGCGTAGCAGGCGAAGGGAGAAAGTTTAAGGACGCGCGCGCAGGAGGCGAGAAAAGGAGAGGATCGGTTGTTCACCATTTACCACAAATTTCCAGAAATTCCGCTTGGGATGTAAATGGTAAACGATTTTTTGGTTCGTCCCACTGGAAAATTCCCTGGACAAACGGAAATTTTGAAAAGGTAGTCCCGTTTTCCCGATTAGGACGTTCCGAATGGAAATTCGTTTACCATTTACAAGGTTCTTGAGTTTCGTAACCAGTTTCATGCTGTAACTAGAATCCAGTCTAGCGCGGTGCGACAATCAGGAAATTTTAAGCAAATGGTAAACGACATTTACCGTTCTTACCGACCGAAAATTCCCAGCCAAAATTTCCGGAATTTTTTTTATAAATGGTAAACAACCAATATGCCTCCTCTCCCCTTCTAGCTAGTGTTCCCCTTGCGCGCTCGTTAAATCCCACGCAGGCTAATCACCGCGTCCTTTGAATAAGCGCCCCTCCCCTCCGCGCTTTGCCGGTCCGGGGGCGTTCGCTCCAAGATCCAACGACGCGAACGGCAACGAGAACGTCAAATAAACCATAGGTTTTATGAGCAAAACAACAACTTTGCACGTGCAACATGCTTTTTTGTACATTTCTCCGCCCGTTTTTGCAGGACCACGACGTGAAAATGCCTAATTCCGCGTTTTATGGAGGACGTAAACAAGCGACGACGAAATTCAGTTTCTCTTTCCGTGCTTGGAGAATTCAACTCCAGGAGGGTTCGCCTTCATTTGACAAAGTGACTGGGTAGGAATAATTGGGATAAAGACTGAAAGAACGCAAACTCACTTTTTAAGCGACATTCTCATTGCCGTCGCGTCGTTGGATCTTAAAGTCCCTGCTCGTTCCGCTGCCTCCGACTCGAGTGTAGATGAATTCAGTTCTAAAAATATAAACAAATGACAGCAGGAAGACATATACGAAAAATAACAATTCCGACCACATTCAGGATGACTCAGCTCCCTACCATATAAAGACACTGTGCTATAAACATTTCATCTACCAAAAAGGGAGAGCGAGCCGCCGGAAGGAAGCCTCTTACAAGATAAGAGGACATCAAAATCAGCTGCAACATGATAGAAACTGTCTCGGCAGCTAGCGGGGTTGAGGCTTACAGAACACAGTATTCAAAGACGTAAATTTTATCGACAGTAAACAAAAACTAAGCTTGAAAACAGCATAATACATATAAAAAAAGATAATTCTTACCTTATTGAAATTGGCATCATCAACTTTGCATGAACAGGCACGAAAGCTGCAGCTTTTTTCCGCGAAAAACCGGAAGTCAGAGAAAAGCAAAAAATGTCACCGGACAGCGGTTTTTTATTCAAAATCATGCGTCAAGTCAAAATTATCTTTCGCGGTCTTCGTTTTGAGAGTTTTCGAAATATGAAATGCTAGTAAAATTGAAGCACATTGCCTGTTGAATTGAGATCCCGTCGTTTTGGCTTCAAGCTTTACATTCTCCACAAACCTTTGAAATGGTTTGGACCAAGGACGAAGTCGATAAGTACGTGGTTCAGGTTGAACGAAATTGCAAAAGTGCGCACGAGGTGAGCTTAGTTAAGCATATTTCATTCATTGCTCATCGGAGAAATCTCTTTGCATTCATTTCTATATTGACCTTTCCTGAATTGCAGCGTAACCTGAAAGGGTTTGCCTTTGCCAGACTGTACCGAGAAGCTTCTGACAATGAGACTGCAAAACGGTAAGTTTATGTTTGTAATTGTTAACGTTGCATTTTGCGTGCCCTTTCCTGTTCGTTCGACTTCACACTGTCCGTTGCAGTTTCTTCGTTTGTAAGACTTGTGTTTGATGTTAATCGAAATGAACGCAGTTTAAACTTTTAAAGTGCTATTTTACCTATTCTCTCCTGTTTACTATCAAGCTTGGCCCTCGTGTTTAAACTTGTCAAAGTTCTTCTGGTCGGACTACAGTCTATAATTTAACTTCGATTTTTTTCATATACTTGTACATGACTTAAGACATTTTTGATTACAAATTAATCAAAAAGTTTATAGAGTGTTATTTTGCCTAACTGAAATAAAATATGACAGCGATTTCATTCTATTTTGCATTGTGCCGGTAAATATAATTCTAGGATGGCCTGTTATACAATGTAGGCTGCTAAAATATTTTAGGGCTCCTCCCCCAAAAATCAGGGCAAAGTACTGTATTTGAACTTTCTACAGTGATCTGTCTTATTGCAGAGAGGAAGCTACAATCGGCGACAAAATTGTTGAGACATTGTACTGAAATAGGGTGACTTCGGAGAACAAAAGAATCCCCACCCCTCCCCTGTCCCCTCCATTCAAAGTTGGGGTGTTTGTTGTTTTCTATAGGTAGCTAGAACAAGGGCACAACATTGCACGGAGGGGATGGGGGAGGAAAGCTATATTTCCTCCTTTTGAAGTTCATAAAACGTAAAAAAGCCCACTTTTGGGCGAAGTGTCTCAACTCATTTTGTCGCTGATTGTCTGAACCGAAATCTTTGCGCTGTTGTCCTATTAGCACCGGTTAGGAGACAATAACTAGTTGAGATTACTATATTCACCTTGTCGTTTTTCAGAAGATAGATAAGATACCCATATAATCCGTTTCCTGTGTTTTTCGCGGGAAAATTAGTTTTGACAATCTTTGTACTCGGTAGTGATATCGAGTAATTACGCAGCATACCCACGTACAGAATGATTGATTTTCCTCTGGTAACTAAGTGTGATCGGTAGGAACCGATGGCAGATAATATATTGTATTTGAATATATCCCTAGTAAGTTGGAAGTGTTTATTCGAAGTTTGGCTATTTGATAAGGGTGGGATGGACGATAAAATAGCCATGATTGCTATGCGCAGGAGAATGTTCAGGAAAAATGTTCCAACTTCTAATGCACAACTAAGCTGCATAGCATCATTAAATCTGTGCAGCAGATTCGTTGCCCATATACCCAGAAGGGTCTTTGAAGAATGTACTTTACAGTAGAAACTATGAGGTCAGGAGGAGACTGGCCACGAGTAACCAGAAGTAACCAACTTTGTTCAAAAAAGATAATTAGATTATTTTCTTTTATACTCATCGTGGTTATTCGTGGTTACTCGTGGAAATTCCTCCTAAAGAGCAATTTTAGCCATTATAACTACTTTAATGCCTAGAAATCTATTAAGTTTTTTATCCTTTTCACTTTGTTCTTTGTTTCGATGCATTTCGATAAAGGAGAGAATAAGAAATCGTGCCCGACGCGCCACGTCGCACGATGTCAAGGCACGGTTAAGCATGACACGAAATGTCACGCACTGAAAATAACGAAATCGCCTTATTCTAATTGTTCTAAAATAGGTATGATGAAGTCAAACATAACAAAATTTGTTATAAAAAGCCACCAGGGGTCTTACATCCCAGCATAAAAAAAATGAATTCAATTAACTTTCTAAAGGACGTACGGCCACTTTTGAGATTCAGACAATCGGCGACAAAATTGTTGAGACATTGTACTTAAATAGGGTGACTTTGGAGAACAAAAGAATCCCCATCCCTCCCCTGTCCCCTCCATTCAAAGTTGGGGTGTTTGTTGTTTTCTATAGGTAGCTAAAACAAGGGCACAACATTGCACGGAGGGGATGGGGGAGGAAAGCTATATTTCCTCCTTTTGAAGTTCATAAAACGTAAAAAAGCCCACTTTTGGGCGAAGTGTCTCAACTCATTTTGTCGCCGATTGTAGGTCTAGCAGTATTCCAACCCTAAATCTGAATTTTACTGTTTTCTGATCATTGCAGATTCTACCAATATGTCAGGAAAATTCCAGCATCTGTCCCATGCCATTTTTATTTATGAAGGAAAGACTAAAGCGAAGCAACAGAGAAAAAATGATTACGCATTGATCCCCTGCGAGACAAAACTAATTTGAGTCTTCATTAATTTTGTCAGAAATAATCACTGCCATCCCATTGCAGAAATCTGAAAGGTGTCAGAAAAATAGAAATGCTCCTTATTCTCTAGATTTGTCCTCAGCCATTCTAGACTGTCTGGGTTATTTACTGTACAGTTTTAAGTTTTATTAGTCAGCAAAATCTGGAACAGTTAAGAAACAGTATACTATAATGTAATTCTGATCAGCTGAGTTTTGCCTACGTATTAACACCAGGCTTAAACAAGTCATCCCTGGTCTGAGGTTAGCCCCAAAATATCACACTACATCTACTATTTGTAGCTTTCCATGTCCTGCTATACAGATTATTGTTCACCAGTGACAGAAAACAGCTGTTTGCTACTTAAACTACTATGACTTTATTGATCCTCTGAGATGAGTATTCATGTAGTCTAAAGTGAGGTTAGAGGCAGTGCGAAATCTGCTCTCCAGTTGTATGCTGTTCACTTTTTACGCCATAAAACTTAACATGCATTAGTAATCATTTTAAGATTTTAAATTTATATTATCTGTTATAAAAATATCCCGTAGGTACCTGGAAGCGTACATTAGCGAGAGTGAAGGAGATTTTAGGTAAGAACTAGTTTTATTTACATACATTATCTTACCTTGATGTTTATTGTGGTAACTGAAAATTTGAAGAAAAAACTTTATTTAATAATTACCGGTTACCGGGTGGTATTCATTATGGTCCTCTACACAAAAGACAACAGCTGCAAATTAAACTCATTTGTCGTTAAACAGAGATGAGCATGGGGGAGGTACCTGTGAGGCTGTGGAGCCCCGAACTGCTGCCGAGTGCAATGGTTAACCTTGACAACCCTCTAGAGTGGTATCCACTCAAGCCTCTGCGTCCTGTGCCCCTGATGCATAAACATTCCCAAAGATGCAAAGTAATTCACGAAATGCATCCCATAGGACATAAAAAATGATCAACTGATTTGAAGACTTTTTGGTAAAATATCCTGTTCATGTGGTTTTTTGTGGCTGTTGTTTAAAGTGCATATTAAATTCATTTTAGTCTTTTATGCTTTAAATATACAGAAGTTCAGTAAACTGTATTAAAGAGCTTTGGTGTCTATCTCCAGGTTAACTGTCTGTTTACAAAAAAACTCAAGTATTTTCAGTTTAGGACTCCTTGTTTTTTTTGTTTTTTTTTTTTAAGTGTGGGACTTATTGGTTATGGACAGGGACTTAGGATTTTTCTTAAGATGGGTTACAGGACTCACCATTAAGTTCAATGGGTCATGGCGGTGACAAACCTACTATTTGTAACAAAATCACTGCCCCTGGCACCAGTGCACTGCAAACCAGTGAAACCTAACACACTTACATGTACCATAATACTTACTATAGGGAGGTAGGGTAGGGAGCAGAAAAAAACCACTCTGCAAGCAGTAGTTGCGACAGGCAATAACATACATTGTACTCTTGTGATGGCCTGACCCCAAGAGAGAATGGCTGTAAAAAACCCACAACCTGTGCAATGCAATTAGGGTACCCCGCATATCCCCGACGAGAAACAGCTGGCCAGCAATGTCTCGAGTTTAACATAGCCTAAATTTTAAAAGCCACATTGGAAAAAGTGAAAAACGAACAAATTATGCCATTTCTATAAAATAAATATTAAAAGTACTTCAAATGTTCGAACAAGGCATTATGTTGAAACAAGTTTCAAAACTGGGTTTGATTGAATGTATGTTCTTAATTACAGGGGTCACTGCCTAATGGGGCAGTTGTATGAATCATTGGGAGAGTTGGAAAAGGCAGTTGCGTCATATAGAAGGTATCAGCCACTCTGCTGCTGTTAAGTTACATTGTGTCTTCATTGCCTCCTCATTTTCTTGTTGTTATTATTATTATTATTCTTCTTTTAACGAAATGGTTAATGCAACATTTTTTAGGTCCTTGGAATTGAACAACACTCAGAAGGAGTTGGTTTTAAAAGGTTTGTATCCTAAAGGGACATTCTTTCAGGGTTGTCATTAAAGGCTAGAGATTTTTTGTAGCTACCCCATATTACAAAATGGAGCCCTGCACGTGGCTACTAATGGTGGAAACATAATACAGTGACATCACAGGAAATTGTCAAGCTCCAGGGGCGGATCTAGGGGGAGAGTGTAGGGGGTGCACACCCCACCCCCCCCCCCCCCCCCGCTGAGATGACCTGCAGTTTTCTAATACAACTGGTATCCTGCCAAAGAAAAAAACTATGTGGTTTATTGGTGTTGAAGTAGAGCAAGAGACGAGTGCACCCCCTCCTAAAAAAAATCCTGGATCCGCCCCTGAGCTCCTGGTTAGCTTATTGCTACTTTTTCATTTCACTGCATTTTTGATTTTAGTCAGTTCTTTGCTCTGTTAATACGTGTGGAAATGGTAAAAAAATGGATTAAACATCCTTGACAATATACTGTACTAAAAGTGAAGCCAAGAAGTAGATCTGATAAGCTGACCAGATCGGCAAAAGTATGTAATTTTAACTGAAAAACAAATTTCTGAAAACTTGCATCACATGGTCAAGATCCACGCACTTTGCAATTTGAGTGAGTCAAGAAGACTAGCTCTTAATAACAATTATTGTGTTACTACAGTATTATGCCTAGAAGGTAGACCCTTGTTCTGTTTCTGGGAGAAATTAATAGAGACATTATTATCATTTATTTACAATCAGCTTCTAGTATTGACGTCTATGTCATATTTTTTGTTAGTTGTCAGATTGTACTGCAGTGTTCCTGTTCATCCTGATCGTGCTAGGGTGAGTAAAGCTGTATGTCTCTATGTTTTAATCTGTTACTGTAGTGTATGTTGACATTGTATATGCTCACTCCTGATATAATTATGTCATAACCCATTGCACTGCAGTCCTGGACCCTCTCATTAGAAAAGTTCAAATTTTTCCCCTCTCGACCCGATTTTTAAAATTGGGTTCTGGTGATACCAATTTGTGATTACCAATACATGAACAAAGTACTCTAAATTACAGATTAGATTACAAGTACTGTCTTATTCAGAAGCCAACAAAGTCCTTAATGTAATATATTAATATTAATAATAATATTAGTTATTTATTCCTTATATAATGTGTGTTGCACATGTATTTTGTAGGCTTGGGCAGATAGAGGAGCTCGTCTATTCCCTGGCCATCCAGATGTGTTTCAACTCAGGGTAGGCATAACTTGTAAATCTTGGCTTTTCACATTGTCATTATTTGATTGTGACAACTGATTTAGTCCTTGGCTGCCCAAAATATGTCAAGAAATAAGTTGAAAGAGTTATTTCTTAAGCCTGAGACTTTTTGGTACAGCTTAAGTGTTTGTGTTCAACTGGGTTGTTAATTTTTGTTTTAAATTAAATGAGACCTCATAAAGAGGGACAGCATTTTGTCATTATTTTTTGTAGTGCTACAAACCATTGTAATTCCCTCTCCTCACCAAAAAGAGGCTGTGAACAACAGCAAATGTCGCTGATAAGAGGCTTAGCATAACCAAGGAATTGTTGGTGTTGAAGAACATTTCTCTGTAATAAATTCTCTCTTGTCTTTTTTCTTTTTTGTATTGTATAAAAATTGAATGCCCTTTTGTTTTTGTTCATTTTGTTGTAATTTAATGCCCTTTTGTTTGTACATGTAGATTCACCTTTTAGAGTCAGCTGAGGTGGTGGACTGTGAAGCCCTAGAAGACCTGATATCTGAAGAACTTGTGAGTTCCTTTTTATCAAGGATTTTAATTCTGATTAATTCAATTCCAGCAGTACTGGAAGGTCCAAAATAATAATAATATTACTGTGACCTACATGTAACAAAATAGCACAGTGGAATATGCCAGACAAGTGTGGTTTTCTATGAGCTTTTTTTAAGGCCAGGGGCCAGAAATTTTCTCGGCTGCAATGGGCATGACCCCCAAGCCATAAAGAAAGTAAAAGTCATTGAACCAAAAAAACTTTCCAACTGAACAATTCTTCGCTTACTTATTGTACATACTCGGCAACTCAGAATCTTAGTGACAGCCCTGTTTTCCTGGAATCCTGCAATTTCACTCTGCAGAATTCTGGCCTTCTGATAGAGTGTTAAAATCACTGGTGAACTGTGTGGAACTCTTGATTTCAGGGGGTCACATTAAATAAACATGACAAGAAAGATCAAGTTATTTCTTTCATACATGCAGCTGTTAAAAAGCCACAATAAAATGGCTTGTCTAATAAAAAATTGAAGATCAAGGATCAGTGCTAATCAAGGCTGTCTTTAGCAGCACTTAGAAAGAGGCTGGTGACTAACTACATGTAAATTTTGCCATTGGATGATAAGGAAAATGTAGCTTTTTTCATTAAAAACATAGGGCCAGGCACCCTGGATTTCATACATGTACTGTAGGTTGATGCATCATACCTTTGAGTTTAATTGTTACACTTTCTTCTATGCCATCCCTTTCCAGAGTAATAAACTAAAATAAATACCAGCAGTTTAACTAGTATCAGCCTCTAGCTTTGTTTTCTTGACTTGTGGATTATAACATTTTTTGTTGATGCATTTTTGTTTTTAGAGTAAACGACCAAGAGATGCCAACTTGCATATAAGGCTGGTAAAGCTTTATTCTGTACAAGGTAAGGAAGTTATAAACAAATTTAGCTTTAATAGACAGTGCAAGCATTGTCACTTGACAAAGTTTGCGACATTTTTTCTGCGACTTTGTTAGGTTCCATATTATGTATAACAATAACAGTATTGGTCAAAATCTATGATGTATTGGAGACAGGGTCTTGCAGCTTTCCTGGCGGAAGTGATACCTTTTCAAATCCACAATTTGTCTTGAATTGGTTCTGCATTTTATATGAAAAACTTTGTCAAGTGGCATCCGCAGTATAATCTTTGTTGTCATAAGAATGCACTCTTCCTACTGAAAACAAACTTATAATACTAATAACATTTGAACATACATAATTATGATCTGGAAGAAGGGTGTGTGAAATCAAAAGTTCTATCATAAGTTGTTAGAGATACACAAAGACTCTGCTAATAGACATTGCCCGTAAGTAGAGGCTTACGCCATAGCCATAGTCCTACCAACATACAAACAATAATTTTTTAATATCACGTGAGGGGACATCTCTCCTAAATGGACATTTTTCTGGCTCCAAGGATGTAAAACTTGCTGATTGTTCCAGTTTTTTAACACTGTAAGTGCTTAATTCTTATCATATTGACTTTCCAGGGCGTCTTGATGAGGCGTTTTCTCACTGTGTGGCTGTATGGAAGACAAAAGCTTTTAAGGACAGTTTAGAATGGGTGGCTTGCTGTGTGGAAATATTTGAGGTTTGTCAGCTTGTCAGATGTGGGCTTTTGTGAACGTTTTAAATAGAAAAATGGAAAAGGAATCATTATTTATTTCATATAGAGATTGTTCTATTCTACAGAGAACGTAGAGGAATTTAGCATCATTACAGTTCATGATATTTTTTAAAAAATATGAAAGAATGAGACAAAAATATTCTGTCAGTTTAAAACTATGTGGCCAGCTCCATTTTCGTTCAGTGTTTCATGAAACATGCCCTTCTTACCTTGGCAGTATGTACATGTGCATTCTTCAGTTTTACTGTGTCACTAACACAATTTATTATTTTCCTTTGTAGAAATACCTTGCCTTTCTTGACAAGGGTAAGTACACTTACCATATTCATTCATACTGGTTTGACGGCTTGCCTACACAAATGTAAATACATTGTATGACCCGTGTAACTACCGGTAACCCTAGTAGTTCTGATGACTGAATATCGTGGATTCTCTTCTGAAGGTCCGTTTCTGCATGTATGTTTTACAGGTCAAAATTTAATTCAGGTTAAAATTTTTTAACCAAGGTTGATCCTCAATTTCCTCTGTCTCCTAGGCCAAATTATTCATGATTTGGGGCTAGGAGACAAAGGAAATTGAGACTCAACCTTGGTTAAAAAATTTTAACCTGAATATGATTTTAACCAGCTGCATCATGTACATTTACATGTATCTAGTGCGTCCGACAGTCAGACTGCAAGTCTCCAGTTAATAAACACTATCACTATAAAATAGACCATTTCCAAGTTCCAAAAACTCTCATTTTCAAAATGAGGCCAAGTTCAAAACATTTTTTATGAAAAAAGAGTCGTATTTCCATAAGGGAAAAAAATTTCATGTGAATAGCTTCTCAATAAGCTTCGCTCTGAAGTGGAGGCTTGGGGCACCTCAGAAATGGCCTATTTAATGAGTCAAGTTGTTTGTCTTTTTTAGCAATTAAAGGTGAGATCATTGGAAGCAGCAATGCTGTCTTGGATGTACACTCATTTCTTTTGATTGCTCTTTGCCACTTCTTGGAGCTTCAACTAGCTGAAGGAAATACACGAGAGGTCATCAATGTTCTCTATAGGTAAGGGTTGAGAAATGAAATTATTATTATTGTTCTAAATAATAGCTGTCATTAAGACACGCTTTTAGATGAATCAAGTGAAGACTAATTTTGGCCCAAAATTTGATTGAACACCAAACTTATATCTAGATGATTTATCTGTCTCTGACAGATAATAAATCAATCTACGACAAATGATTCTTCTCTAACATAAATGTGGCCAGTGTGTACATAAGCCTTGTAAAAAACACACTGTAACCTTAATGCTGTGATAAAGTTGTCCCCACAGTAAATTTACTGCTACTTACAGTGTAGATCTGAAAGTGTCATTTACATTGCTTTGAGCCTTGGTTGTGTGTGTAACCAGTGAAGTTTGGTCTTCTTGCACCCAGGACATGTTTGCAAAAATTGGCAACAAAGCTTGGAATAGTGTTTGTTGTCATTGACCTCTCTTCCCATATTTTGGAACAGTTCCCAGGAGCTGACTTTAACGTCACGTGCCAGTGAATAGCCCACGTTCAATATTAAATTGATGTAATGACTCTTAAGCTTTCTGGTCATGTTTCTATATTTGTTTGGTTTTCTTTGTGCTCAAGTCCCTTCTGGGAATTGCGAGACAGTGGAGTCGTAAAAAATTTGCTATTTTCTCCTCAAAGTCATGTTTATATAATTCTAATACATCAAACGTGGGCTTGTGTTGTTAAGGCTGTCACTAAGATTTTAAGTCACTAGGTATATGCCATTAGTACATATGTAGGTGGGAAATTTATTAGCTCTAAGATATTCTTTTTGTATTTACATTATATAGTTTTTTGTTTCCCATGAAAGTACATGTAGCCGGGAATCAAAGTTTTGATTGTCATACTCGCTGTAGCCGAGGGAAATCCCCAGCCCCTGGCCCCTAGTGACAGCTGTGATCAGGCTCATCATCTCCTTAGTTTAAATGCTTTTAATATTTTTCAGGCTGGATCATTGTGTGTTCATGGCACATAAGCATAAAATTCGTCAAACACCAGGCCGCTCCAGTGGACCCACTGAGTGGGATGTCACACTGACTGAAATGAAAGCACAGCTGTATATGCATTGTGGGACACTATTGATTCGGCTGGCAAAAGATGTATGTAGTTTCTTGATCTACTTAAACTGTGATATTATCAGAAGAACAGTAGTTGCATTTTTATTGCAATGGCATAGGGAGTTTTTAGCGGAAGCGTGCTTTTAGTCTCACAGTGTTTACATGTAAATTCTTCATCTTGACTATGAAACGGGGTATGAATAACTGAACATCACTGAAGCAGTATCATTATGCCTATGTTACAGGTCAAAAGTAAATTCCTTTTTCTCATAGCCCTAATTCGTGAAAAATTAGGGCTAGGAGACAAAGGAAATTGAGAATCAACCTACAATTAGGTGAAAATGTTTTAACTTGAATTTTATTTTGACCTTTGATACCTACAGGGCTCAAAATAACACCAGTCAATGGACAATGTCCGGCCTGATCGTGGGCTTGACTGGTCAAACTCTCGTCTGGCTGGTCATTTTGACCGGTCATTTTTGGGTGCTTGTCGCTTAATGCGTTTTGCTCTATAACGCTGTAATTCGCTGCTTTCTTTGGCTTTTTTCGCTGCTTTGCACTAAACCCTTGAAAGAAAAACATTCTGCTTTGCTGTGATCAGTAATGCGACCTTCTTTGGGAAAACATACGCTAACAATAATCCGTTATTTGTTAGAAAACTAAAGGTTGAGTTACAGTTTTTGTCCATCAAACGTTTCACATCTACTTTTAAGAGGATTGTGAAAATCACCTTCGACGGAATTCGGACTAGCTAATCGATCACTTGTCCTGTACTGTTTCTCTGGGAATAAATTTCAGCACATCGATTAATTATAATAATTTCGTTATGTCGAACATGATCTCGTTTGCAGACTTGATTCCAGAATTGTCTGATAAAAACTAAGCTAATCGAGAACGAATGTCGCCCATCACGGCGCTTAAAATCCTCCTTCTTGATAAGCCGTTCGCGATAAAGTGTTGCGCGACAACCCAAACGAAAGCTCTGCTGTATATGTATTGACTTCTGATGACGAATACCCTGTTTGTGGAACAAATTTCTTGCCAAATCAACTTCTTTGCCACAAATATTTAGCGACGAAATTATTCTTTGTGGAGGAGACTTTCGATCACGTGTCGGGCAACGAAAAGGATCCAGTTTCACCGATATGCAGATATAGGAAGAACCTTGGAGACTTCCGACACCGCCCTACGATGATACTGAAGGTATATATCAACGGACATAAAACGGGCGAAAATCGCGGAAGGAACTCAACAACGTGTGAATGAATTTTTCACCAACTTGCCGGCAAACACCTGAACGACTATGCCGTACAATGATCTACTGCCAGCGTAATTCGATATTCCATGGGCAAAAAAATAGTTATAATATTCATTAATTTGACCGGCCAAAATCACGGTTTCTCCGATCCGGTCATCATGACCAGCGACCTGCTGTCCGTTATTTTGAGCCTTGACCTATACATGTATGTTAGTGAATTGGGGACATAAATTAGCTTATAAAGGGCCCATGAACCTGGCCAGAATGACCTTACTATACTGAAATTATTTTATGAATCATCATGTTTCCAGTACTGAAAAAAAAAACCTGTAACTTCAAGAAATTAAAAACAGTGGTCACTGAAAAGTGGTGGGCTGTTGTGTGTTTTCATGTCAATGTCCAGGCTATATGGATAGTAATTATTGTTCCTTTGTCAAACCTTTTGTTGACTACTTTTCTTGCTTGCTTTATTGCAGGAATATGTTACCTGGCCAAGGGGCTTGAAGCTTGCATGTGCATGTTATCTTGCAAGTGTTAGCATCTCTGAACCTGAGACCAAAACTCCATGGGTTGCAAGAGCCCCTAAAAATAAGGATCCCCTCAAATGGTTCATCATGGGGTGCTCAAGACTCAGTCAAGTTGGTGAGTGGGTAGTGGGCTCCTTAACTTTCCCAAGGAACTGTAAAATTTAAAAAAATGCAATAATAGACTTTTCCACCATATTTTCAACATTGACTAGTGACCAGTTAGCAAAACTGGAAATACCACCTTAATGTCAGTAAAAACGTTTAGGCAAGTTTGGGCCACCCACCATACAAACGTCTGTAAAATTTTGCTACTTAATTTGTGGAGTGATATGTTTCCTTGCTTTAAATGGATTGGCTCAGTAGAGTGCTTAAATGCAGTACAAGAAGTCGTGGGTTCAATTCCTGAGGCTGGACCAATACTCAGGGTCTTAAAGTGACTGAGAAATGAAGGTACTGCCTTTGCCCTTTAAGCGGCTTGACCTTCACACGGCTTGGATGACCATGTAAAATGACAGTTCCATCTCTAGTTAGATGTAGTAAATTGTGTCCCCAATTATTACTTTCTTGCTAAATACATGGATGCTCAAAAAAGTGCATTTTTTATTGACTATCTGTGGATAATAAACATTGTACGCCATGATGTTGGATTCTAAGACCACCCTTGTAAGAAAAAGGAATTATTTTTTGAGAGATTGGACTAGAGATCTAACCTTAAGTTTTCCAGTTTGCACATACAATGTAACAACAAATTGGACTGTTTCCTGGAACTGGACAATCTATTATTAATGGCAAGTCACCTTCCTTTGCTTCCTGTTGTATTTATTTTTAGGTCACTTCCTTGTTGCCACAAGAGACAGGCATGGTGGCTCGTGGATAGAAACCTGCCACTCAGACTGCTGTTCACAACAAGGTCTGGAAGAAATTCTTAGCACAGTTTACAGGGACGAGAGAGATTTGGCAAAGGTGAGAGACAACAGGAGTAATATCTCGGTAACAAGAATTTAATGTGAAAAATACAACCTCTGAAAGTCATAGGTAAATTGGTAGAAAAACTACATATATCTTAGGAACGAAATGTTTAGCCTAATTTCTTGAACTCTAGAAATTGCTGGGTAATATTTGCTTTTTCAAACAGTTATTTTACAGAAAAAAGTCACTGGGTGGAGCTCTGTAATTTACTCATGCTAATATGTTTGTTGTTGTTCTAGTCATTCCTGGCAGTCAGTGATGAGTTATCTATTAGTCCTGGGTTATTTATTCCTGATAATGAACAACTTGTTAGCTGGGATGAAGGTAAGTTGTGTAATTGAGTGGAATAAATTTATTAGAAATGTATGAAGGTAGCAATAGACTGGCATTATCATTAAATACTGGTCAACACAAGTATTCACTTTTTAATTTGACATTTAGCTCTAGTACTTACATTTTGTAATTATTTTGCCAGCCTATTGATATTCCTTTATAATACATTTCTTGTAAATATATTTAAATGAGCCCCACAAGCAATGACTGATTGCCTCTTGCAACTACACCCATCTAGAATGACAAAATACAGACATGTTTTATTACTTATGTCATGGCACTCGCTCCAAAGGATGTCAGCCATTTATATGCATTTATAGTGTGGTTGAGTTTGTTGAGGGAAAGTTTGTGCATGACTAGTATAACATGTAAGTGGTGACGTTGTATACAGGGTACTAGTAATGTAATGTAACTTGCAGTTGTAGTGGATCCTACAGTATAGTGCTTTGTGCAAGATAGTTGTTGACACAGTATTGATGAACCAGTTTTCATTGCAGATTTAGCAGTAGTTTCTCAAATCCATTTTATGCTGGGACAACAATCTCCTTTTCCCATAAAACATTATAGAAAATTTTACCCAAAATTACTGGATCGGCTAGGGCTTCTTTTTGTTTACAACATTTTCCCTGTAACTTCAGTGGCAGTGACTGAGAATCCTCGTAGCCTGCAAAACATAATCTGGGTTGGATTACACTGGTATCAGTTTAACAAAGAGATGAGACCGGGAGGTATGTATGAAAATAATAATAGTTATAATGTTATTTAACTGAATTAATAAATCCTCTTACATGATTTTTTCTTCTTTGGAATATATGTACAAGGCACACAGTAAAGTCATACAAGACACCAGTGCCCATTTGTTCAAAATGTGGCTAATTCTATCTGCCAGATAAATTACTGTCCACCGAATAGTGCTATTGTTTTCCGTAGTACTTATCCACTGAATAGTGATTTATCTGGTGAATAGTGCTATCCAAATTTTGAACAACAGGGTCCTGGCATCAAATTAGTAGGTTCACTGCTGGGCAGACAGTGACCCATTCACAGTATCTCCAATCAAGATACAAGAGGAATCCCAAAAACATTTTGTTAGAGACATAAAGAAGTTCCATGCAAAACTAAATGTACTGCTGAAGAGGTTTTACTTGACTGATATTCATACATTATGGTTTCAACCAGAGATATGATTGTTCCTATGTAATTACTTTTCACATCTTTGTATGTGACTTTGTGTATAAACTGTTATTTGGTTGTTGTCTCCTCTTTCCCCCTTCTCATCTCTTGAGCATTTAAGTTATCATCCTTACAGGTGTTGTTTGTCGGAGACATCACATGTTAATCATCAAATACTAAGTGTACTGTATGTGAGCAAACTCCATTTTTCACTGATGCTGTGTTTTTTATAGTTGGTGTTATGGTGAAAGACATATTCCCAGAACTGAGGCTGGATGTTCCAAACATAGAGAAACAAATTGCACCCAACATGTTGTGCTTGAGGGACATTGAGGTATTGCTAAAAAAAAAAATCAGTGTTGTGGTTGTTTACAGGTGGTGGATGCCTACAAGGCTCGAACCATAGTGGGTCTCTTACTACAGGAGTTACCTACACAGCTACATTTTGGAAGAGAATCCATTGCACACAATTTTGTAATTAATTTTAGTTATATTTTTTGCAGTTTAGTTATATGTTGTCACTATCCCATTTTCGTAGTAGTGTAGTACATACAATGAACATACAGATCAAACCAAGCCTTAAGTGGTCGCTTACAGATGGATAAATATAACGGAGAATTTTAAGGCCATCATCCAAAAAATAGGTTGCAGTCGCTTGCAGGAGGTGGTACAGTGAACTTTACTAGGGCTCCAAGTGTAATGATTTTACTTGGAAGATTTCAGTGTTTTGGTTTAATAATTGGCTGCTTATGGGAGGGAGTCGCTTATGAGGGGTGGTTGCACATGGAAGGGAGGTGTGACTGTAGTCACACAGATTTGATGGTGATAAGTAACCAATTTTCATACTCCCTTCAGAGTACGTAGTGAATTTTTTTTTTCTCTCTTTGTGAGTCATTGACGTAAGGGACCGTTCATTTTTTACGAGGTAGGGGGGGCTGGTGGAATTTTTTGAACCCCCATTACGAATTACCATGGCCCCCCCACTCAGTCCTCATTTTTCTTCATGCCCCCCCACAGACAGTCATTTTTGGGGGGTGACCCCCCCTTTCAAAAGAGACATTATCATAATTAAACCCGATATGTATATATTTTGCAGTGTACAATATGGTTTGTATTTTCTGTTCAATGTGAAGTTGTTAACAACTCATTCTACAGATGTAGCAGCCACTTCTCTTAATTCAAAAAATAAATTCTGTCCATTTGCTAAGGCACTTCTTCACTATTTTTCAAACATAAAAAATATAGAGAATCAAAAGAAAGAAAAGTCAATTTTCAATCTTCGTTTTATGGATCTTCCAGAGCGTGTCGTTGCTGGCCTCTCAACTTCTTCCTCGTCATCTATAAAGGCAAGGATAACATCTTCACCCCCAGAGTTGATGGAATTAAAAACTTGCAAGAGGTGACAGGCCGCACATCTTCACCGGCGTGAAACCTTTGAAAACCTTTTACATATTGCTCCATTGAGGAGAACTCTTTCAGAAATCTTACAGTTTGAAATTTGAACAATGTTATAGCTTCTATATAGCGCACCAAGATACGGCTCGGTACAGTTTATGTTCAGCAAGGGAATATTGTGTAAGTTGAGCAGAACCTTTAAATGTACAGCAGAAATTTATTCAGTTCGCGCATATTCCTGTTGAATTTGTAGCCCGTTTATGAGATTTGTCTACTCAAAAATATAATAACTTTTCCATAGCTGCTGTTATCTTAGGGTATCTGCTTTTAATATCTCCGTAAAGTTTAGGTTAACGCGATTTCAGAGAACAATGTTCAGCTGTACACAGCACGTAGTCTTTAAATATATCCAGATCTGACACTGGTTTTGTGTATTTATCACGTCTTTAGTAGAAGCGTGATTTAAATACATTATGATGCTGTGTCCTTTGAATGTCGCTTTGAAACTCAATCGCTTTGTAAATGTGACTAGTAGTTTTAATATCATAGGAGAGTATTATAAAGCTCGATATTTTCCAACACCATTAGCATGTTGTTTTTCTACCACTCAATTGACTAGCTTCTTTGTGCTGCTACATAATGTCTGCAGTTAAATATAAGTTTACAAGCAAGACCGGTGGTTTCAAATCTTACAATTCTCATCAGTTGGTATGTGGTGGGATGGTTTAGGTGAATTCTGAACCATTCCGTATTGCTTGATTTGGTAAGCGTTTATATATCCACCCTGGTTTGTTTGGAGGATCGAAAATGGTGCGGTTTGATTGGTTCCTTGCAAAAAAACAATCAAAATGAGAAAGAATGGCAAAAGCGAGCAGTCTTTCAAGAATAGGTTCACTGCCGAAAGATCGCAGCAATTTGATCTTTTGCAATCAAAAGAGGTTGCCGACCAAAATGCAGACGGCTGCTCGAAAAGAGCGTGTGAATTTCTCAAGCTAGGATATAACTCTTCCATTACAGAGCACCAAAGTATGCTTGGGCAGCTGAAAAGCGTAGTGAAAGCCTTGAAAGAACATTATTCTACGCTTTTCCAGTCTAATGGGCTTATCTTGAAGCAATGAGAAGAATTTGCTCCCGACTTCAATGCAAAGCAGATCAAGTGCGTCGAGGCTAAGGTGCAAAAGGTAACGCGGGATACAGAGACACTAGAAGAAAGTAAAGACAGTTTTCGTAGCATTTTCAAGGGCCTACACAGAGACCGCATCAGCAAGGGAAGAAGAAAAAAGAAAACCGTCGAAAATCGAATTCAAGAAAAAAGAAAAGGTTTGAATACAACGTCCAACAAGTGTATAGTATTTGTGTCGGAAACCCGCTAGGTAAAGATCTTCCGAAATGTCTCCTGTATCCTCCTTGCCTTACCGTCCCTGAAGGGTGCATCGACGTTGAGAAAGTTTCCGAATTGCTTTTTGATCGAGATGCGGCGTACATTGCACAGCTCTTGCAAGGAAACCATTTCAGCAACGCCGCAGGAAGCAGAATTATCACAAACCTCAAGCCAGAGGTTAGAGGTAACGTGTATTGCTGCTTCATGTACCCTGAAGAGTATGCTATGACTGAAAACAATGAAAGCGACTCTAGCAGCAGCATGAGTGATGAGGAAGAGCTTGACAATGATGACGAAGAGGAACATGAGCAGAGAGACATTGCACAGCACTAACCTGATAAAGAATCTTTTAATGATAGTTTCCTAGCTTTGAAAATTGTAGTCGTGGAACTGAACGCTGTCATGTAAACGCAGAACAAAAGTTTTTGATACATTTATATACCTTTTGCTTGCTTCTCTATATGTAGTTTTATTTAATAATAAAACATGATGTCAACTCTACATGAACTAAAATATTTCGCGTGACCCCCCCCCCTTCCCTCTGTTTTTCTGGGATGGCCCCCCCTTTTAAGCCGTTTTTTGGGGGGTGACCCCCCCCCCCCCAAATCCCACCAGCCCCCCCTACCTCGTAAAAAATGAACGGTCCCTAAGGGTTTCTACTTTTTCAGGCATTTGTTTATGCAGTGGTGAGGACTACATCAGCAAGAGTTCTAGAAGACAAAGACATTCTTTATGAAGACTATGAGCCGCAACTTCTTCCCCAGCCACTGTGCAGTCCTCTTAGTTTACCAGTTCAGAATGAGTGGTGGTTGGCTGCATATAACCTGTACACAGGAAAATTCAGGTTAGCACAGGGTTTGCACGCACCTTGAAAGCTTGAAAGTCTTTGAAAATTGCAGTTGGTGCTGGAAAGTCCTTGAATTTCAATGCTAACTATATAATTTAAGTAGAACTCCAAAGGAATAGGAGCAAACCACAGAAAGACCTTCGGGATAGAATTACTTATGTTGAGGAAGAACAAAAAAAGACGTAAACTCAAGGCTCTTTTTGCACTGGAAGGAGTCCTTGAAATATGGGAAATGTGTCGTTGGAAAGTCCTTGAATTTTTTGTTCAAAAAAGGGTACGAACCCTGTTAGCACATGATACTTAAATTTTGTATCATATGAACATTCTTGTTTAACCTACAGTGACGTGATATTTTTTAGGAGAGCAGTTGGTATACCCTTTTTGGAGTCATATTAATTGGGTCTGGATTTGATAAGAAGAATGGGGATACATGTATTTGAAAAAGTTTGGGGGGGGGGGGGATGCATGGGACAATGAAAGTTCTCTTTTCTGTCTTCTTTTAAATGAGGGGGGCATCTCTTTATGAGACCTGAATTTCTCCTCTTAGTGTGAATGTATTATTTGTTGCTAAGAGCAAATATGCAGGGATGTAAAACTTTTTACAGTGTAGATGTATTGGTAGTAATGGTCAAAGAATATGGGGTGTGTCTTGATCCCAGGTGTCTTGTCCTTTAACGAATTGGTGACGGTGTCATTTACTCCAGAAAAATAAGCAGAAATGCCCAGGGCCCCATACAGTCTCACTCCAGTGTGTACTAAGAGATTACTGTTTTTTTTTCCCTAACGTGCTGTCATTCTCTTTTGCTTCCTGTCATATTTTGAGTCCACTAAAACGTTTTTCCTTCTGCAGCTTGAAAGAATCTGGTAAAATTCGCCGCACAGTGCAGCTTGGCATAGAGAAGATACGTGCTGTAGATGAAAGGCATGGTCTGCATGTTCAACTGCTTATTTACCTTGGAAAATCATTTGGATCTAAGGTGTGTACTACAGTTAACTCTACCAAACAAGACAAAGCTTGTGGTAGTGGTGCTGAAAGTCAGTTTGTCGTGAATAGATTAATTTAATATTTAATTTAGACTGCAAAACATTCGGTTTTTTCTCAAAAACAGAAAATCGGTAAAGCGTGGCGTAAGAGTCTTACGCCAGAGTCGTTACGTCTCTGTTTTCAGCCTCGTTCCAGACGTTTTGTTTGACTGCTCGCGCGTATTTGAATACGCAAAAATACGGACTGTTTTGCAGTCTATATTTAATTTTGTGAATCTCTTTTCAATCTGCCAATATCAGTTCTAACAAAAATTTACTTTCCCACTGGAAGAATTTTCTCGGAAATGCACAATGTAGTCGACACACTGACCAAAAGTATATTTATTTTTTATTTTAGGCATCGTTTTTGAAGAGTAGTGGTGAAAACCCTTGGTACTTTGAGGAGCATTGGAAGGTGTGTAGTGGCATTCACTTCAGTGAATGACTACAGGGTTAGGTCTTTGTGCATGTTATGAAATAATGAACACAAACTCTTTTCAATGAATAGACAACCAACAAGTTGACTTACAATAAAACCATTAAATTGTGCACAGATTGAAATGCTCAAATGACATTTAGAGTCTTCATAGCCAATAACGTCCAGGCTTAATTCTGACAGACGATCAATAACATCCTGACTTAATTGACCAATCAGGTCAATAACTAGAGTTTAATACTATTCACTGATTTGTAGCCTGCGTAGTAGGCGCTTGGAAGTAGTGGGCACAAGAAAAAACGCGCGCGAGAGAAGGAGACACGCGAGGGGAGAGGTAACACCTCTCGCGTGTCTCCCTAGCGCGCGCCCGTTCTCTCTTTCGCCCACTACTTCCAAGCACCTGCTACGCAGGCTAACTGATGTGATACAACTCACTCTGAAGAAGACTACCGCACAGGTTATCAGTGCTGAAATACATGAATAGGAAAATCGTTACAACTTTGTTTAACTTTTTCTAGTTTTAATGCACCATATATAGGGCTTTTTATAACTTTGTATCATTTAAACTATTTTGTTTTTCTAGAGTCTTGAAAAATGGGGTATGCATTACCTGCGTAAGGCCCTTGCCATTTTGGAAAAGTTCGAAAAGTGAGTGACTTTTTAAATCGCTTAAATATTCTTTACCACACAAAGGTGTCTGCATTCCATCAAAGAATTTCCAGTCGTTCTTCTATCCTCCCCCTAACTATGCGATATCTTGTGTGTTATATTTTCTTTAACATTTCTGTGTATAGCTGTTGTTTGCCGCCCACTCTGTTTGCACGCTTGTGTTTGGGCATTTCTGACACGTTTGAAACTCTTCCACAACCTCTCTTCCAGCACCAACACCATCTCCTGCAGCACCTGTGTATAATGTACAGTTATAATAGTATTATGTCAGAAAGAAATTTCGAACCAGTTACCTTCGTGAATGGAGAGTATGGTGATCCTAAGTCATACTCTAGGTTTGTGTGAGCTACGCATCCTAACTATCTAGCATCACCATTGCTCATTCTAGAGCACAAAGGATACATGTTCGATTTAAGCCTGACAGCTGGCTTGTTTCTTTTTATGGGAGGCATATTGCCGCGTCTAAACTTGGTATAACAATGACACTAAGAAACCCTCTTAGAGGGGGGGTAGATCACGCTGGTCAGAATTTCAAAACCCATCATTTCTTGTATTGAGAGGAAGGCCATGTCCCTGTCGGTATTTTACTATTACATTTGTTCTCAACTTCGTCACTGTTAAAGTTTCAACCCATCTGTTGTCGTTTGTCGTCATTTCAGCTGTTTTTGTCGCTGTTTCGAGGCCAAATTACTTGTCAGAATTTTACCCAAGCAGGACCTCTGTCACGCATCACGTGCCCCAGCATAGTTTGTCAAGGGTTGTAGCTCATATGCAGCAGACAGCCTGACTCTCTAGCTGAATATTTGAAACGTTATGCACGAATAAAAGACGTCACATGACCCATTGCTTTTCACTATTCTCAAAATGGCGCGCTTGCATGCAGGCTAACTGCAGATCTTCATTTGCTTGCTGGTTTGGGAGTCCAGCTTCTTTGTCTCGTCAGTACTCTTTAATCTGATGAATGCTAAAAAGAAGACAACAATTTAAAGCGCGGTATTTTCAACTCTGACCTTCAAGTTATTGTCTTCTTCTTCCTTCTTTAATTCTTATAAACTGGACCTTTTTCTGTGTTTTTAATTTCAATTATATATTTGTTAACATAAAATTCTGCCTTTTTTAGGGATGAGAGTATGCCGTATTGTGATAAGCCCCTCTTTCCTGACGTGTTTGACACATTACAGGTCAGTGAAATACAAAACCGGACCGTTTTTGTTTAATTGGTCTGAATTATTATTTTTGATTCAACGTTCTTCGTCATTGTGAAATTCCGGGACTTGAATTTCCATTGGTCATTCAGACAAATAGCTCATAAATGTTGCTTGCCCAGAGCATAAATAGTTTCCTGTCTGGTGGGAACAATTTCCTTGTCTGACCTACACAAATATTGTTGTCTCTAGTATTTTTCTGTTCACTTCCCCTGGTTGTTCCCATTTCTACCTTGGTGCTAGCACTCGGAGTTTCTTGGGAACTTCCTGTACTGTACTGTTAACAACTGCGTCGCTGAGTGGAGGTGGGTGCCCGGGATGTCCAGGGGCTCCCACCTATGGCACGGCCAGCCCCTAGACAGAGTTACGCCCCCATGGCTGGCAAACCCACGCCCTCCAGCCATGAGCCTCCACGCCAATGGAACCAGGCACCCGTCACACTGATTAACAGTGGAACAATTAAGGGGGGTGGGGGGGAGGGATGGGGGTAAAAGAATGATCCAAAGGCTAAACGAAGAGAATGGCCTACATGAAAACACTGTACTGAGCACATGGAGGTGATGCAAGCAAGGCTGACCGCGCTTGAGCCAAACGACCGACCGCTGACCACGCTCGCGCTCCTTGTTGTTAACTCTTTTAAATAAATATTTATTTAACCTCATTAAAAAGCCTCACATTCAACAGGCCTGTCTGTTATTGGCTCTTTTATCGCTAGGAGCATGATGTGAGAGCAGAGCTCCAATCAGTGCGCCTGGCCATCGGTGGAGCGTTGATGAAAGAGGGCAAGCTGTTCGACGCCATGGAAATGTTTGAGCAAGTCAAAACTCCCCCAGGAATGTACAATCTCGCACAGGTAATCTTCAAACAGTAAACTGCTGTGTTCCTCGTAAGGGCTTACGGTAATATCAACACGGCTGTACCTTGGGATAATTATGTAAATTGTGAATTCTTACGTCAGTTAAAAATCCGTAACCCAGAGTAAAAGGGGTAAAGTACAGAAGGCGAAGGTGCATAAAAAAGTTCGGCCAAAAGTTCTTTCAGAGTGATTAAACATCCTCTTTTTTAATCTTACTCTTTGTAGTCCTCCCTCATCATACACACCTCTGTCTCTGCATGTCCAACAGAGATGCACTTGGCTTGAGGGTTGTGGTGTCGTTATGAGACATTTGAAGACATCGCATGAATTATAAACTATTCCCAACAAAGTTCATTTTGCACGTGATAAAACCCTTGCCCTCAAAAAGGAAATTCAGAATAGGAAAGTTCTTCTTGAATGGTCACACCATAAAGTTTTTGTCCACGGACTCCAAAGTTAGGTGTCTTAAAATTGTGTTGTACATCAATTGTTGTTTTAGGTTTACAAGTATCTTGCCCATGTTGAAGCATGTGCAGCCACTGAAGAGACCGATACTGAAAGCCCCTGCCCAACCAAAGAATATTACCAGAATCTCCATGAAGCTCGAGATCTGCTCCAGTCTTACTTGAAAATGACAAAATCTTCTGATGTATGTCCAGTACCATTTTTTGCTTTTGTCGTTACTGAAAACTAGGAGTCTGCTAGAAAATTATGAGTGTAAGAGCTTGAAGTGTTCAGTGAAATCTATATGGCCGAGTAAATTGCCAAGATCTAAGAGTGAGCAAAGGACCTATACTTAAGGTTTGTCTAAAAAAAAAAGCACTCAGTTTTACTACAGCTCGAATTAGAAATACTGCCGTTTCCTTTGAAATCTCTTGGTAGTTGTTGAGTTGAACTGTTCAGATCTTTTGTTGTTCAATAAGTTTACATTTGTTTCCTTTTAATATCTCTTCTATTTCTTCCAAGGTTGGACGAAAAGCTGTTCTAGATGAACTCGTCGAGATTGAGAGGCTCATAAAAAGCGGGTTCCCACGACCTAACGCAGGTACATAAAGCTGGGCCGGGTTGTTCAAAGCTGGGCTAAGATAACCCAGTGTTAGTTGGAAATTTGAATTCAGATATGAAAGCTTAAAAAGCAAATTCAGTTTAATTCTTTTTGTCTACAATTTGATGAATGGCTGGAGAAAATTGGCCGAGAAAATACTTTTGATGAAAAGAAAAAAACTTTAGAGACCCGGGTTAAAATTTAACCCTCGGTTAGTGCTAATCGGCCTTCGAACAACTGGGTCCTGGTCAGAACAGCTCTCTTAATGTGTAACAATCTCTGACTTGAATCTTTGCAGAAGGCAGGTAATTTTTTCTGGTAATTGTTAGTCCTCTGCTGGGTAAATAACCTCTAAAAAGCGTGGTCTTACTATGTATAAGAGTGTAGAGAAAGTCGCTTTCACATATGAAAGCTTAAAAAGCAAATTCAGTTTAATTCTTTTTGTCTACAATTTGATTAATGGCTGGAGAAAATTGGCCGAGAAAATACTTTTGATGAAAAGAAAAAAATTAAGAGGGACCCGAGTTAAAATTTAACCCTCGGTTAGCTCTAGTCGGCCCTCGAACAACTGGGTCCTGGTCAGAACAGCCCTCTTAATGTGTAACAATCTCTGACTTGAATCTTTGCAGAAGGCAGGTAATTTTTTCCGGTAATTGTTAGTCCTCTGCGGGGTAAACAACCTCTAAAAAGCGTGGTCTTACTATGTATAAGAGTGTAGAGAAAGTCGCTGACACTTGTCTTTTGAACGTCTTATCCCAGCAACGCGTTTTGAAAAATTGCGTTAGGGACAGATTAGCAATGGCGCCATCATTGCATTGTGGAGGCGTGTGTGGCCGAGCGGTTAACAACTCGAACTCCAGGATAAGCTCCGGCAGTTCGGGCCTTTGGCTTGTGAGCGCCTTTACTTTTTTTACCATCATTGCAACTTTTCGCTTGTCTGTACTCTTATAGACAATAGCTTTCGTCCACTGAGTGCGTCGAAAAAATTGTAGTTATTGTGAAATGATGTGGAATATACTCAATTTCAGATTCACTAAAACCTTTGGACAAATGTTTATGCTTTTTAGGCCAGCATCGAGATACTTGCCGACGTACCTTTCTGGAAAGTCGGAGCTCCACCAATGCATCTGATGCCCAGGAATCTGATGATAACTTTTGGGTTGAGTATTATAATTTGTTGAGTTGTTAGGTTAAAGTACAGAGGCACGATTTGCAATGATGTTGGGGTTGTAGTGTACATCCATAGATATGTATATATCGATTTCCATCGTGATAATGATAATGATGATGATGACAATGGCGCCTTTAGTGCAAATGGCTTGGTGTGCCAATGCCCATGTTCTCTCTTTCTCTATTTGATGAAGGGTCACCTCGCTAGTCAACGGCCTCTGAGCTCCGTTCTCCCAGTGTCGTTGTGGAGATTTTCGACTCTATTTACGTATTATTTTGTTTTTGATTGCCATTCCGCCTGTAGAAGTATATTAAATACCTATGTTGCCACAGCCTTAGCCAAGATTCCCTACTCTCGTTGAATTAAATGCATTTTTTTTCCTGTTAGCCACCACCAGATCCAAATACAAAAGATTTTATTGCAACACTCAGTGAAGTTGCCTTGAACAAAGGCTATTTCCAGGAGCAGATGGCCATCAGGGATGAAGCGATGTCTATTAGAGATGAAACTATATCCAGTATGCAAGAAGAAATCAGCATGTTAAAGGTTGGTTAATCTCACTTTGTGCTAGTTTGTCTTGCCCAAAATTCTCTCGAAGAAACGTTTTACGTATTTGATTTGTATCAGTGCTGTACCTTTATTACGCTTATGATACATAAAGACATTAAGTCCGTAAATTGAAGGAGTGTAGCAAACTTATTCCTTTCTGACTTTAGGTTTTGCAACTCACGCAACGCTTATTTCTCTGACAAAGTTTGATCGGACCTGATATAAACATGCCTATAACGTGGAAAAAAGTTTCTCGTTGCTTTCATTCACATAATTCAGATTAGCTTGCTGCATTTGCCAAATTGCGTATACTCCAGTGTAAGTCGAAAGAATTAAGCAAAATTATTGCTTTGTTATTTACAGAGAAATAAAGTGTTGCCAGCACGTCATTTTTACTAGTTACTTTCTTTGACGTTATTCAGTCGGACCTTATGTAAACGTTGGTTACCTTACATACAAGTTAGCCTTGTTCTTTTCTTAATTTACAGAAGCAGATAAGCTTGTTGCAGTCATCGCATTACGGCTACTCCAGTATCGCTGAACCCTCATATTCGAGCCCAGGGGATCAAAGTAAACCCATATATGAATCCACTCCCGTTGCTACAAGACAGACGCCTCTTTCAATAAGTACAAAGCCTCTCACTCACCCCAGCATGAAGGGACCTCTAAAAATCGATTCCAATTTCTTCGCTGGCTTAGGCAGCAGCAACAGCCCTGAGAATCGAGTGAAAGAGCCTCCAGAGGAGGTTCCTTCTCCCACGTCTCCTGGAAGAATGAGGCATGATTCCTCAGCTTCCTATACTGAAGATATCCATTTTGAACCCCTCATACCCCTTCCTGAACAAATTGAGGTCCAAACTGGAGAAGAAGATGAAACTACGATGTTCAGCAGCAGAGCCAAGTTGTATCGATACGACAAGGATGTTTCAGCCTGGAAAGAACGTGGCATTGGAACTATGAAGATCCTGCATAATTCTGAGAGGGGACGCAGTCGAATCTTGATGAGACGTGAAGGTGTTCACAAGGTTTGTGCCAATCACGTTATTACAGCCGATATGAAGTTAGAAGAAAAGAAAGCCACAGCCAACTGTTGGATATGGAGCACTTTGGCAGATTTCTCAGAAGAGGTTGCAAGGGCAGAGCAGTTAGCTGTCAAATTCAAGACACCAGATGAATTCTTGCTTTTTAAGGAAAAGTTCGAGGAGTGTCAGGAGATGCCAAAGAAAGATGTCAAGAGCCAAGCAATAACAGCCGTTACATACAATCCAAGTGCTGACCTTGTGACTAAGTTTGCTCCAAAGCCGGGTTCATGGTCTTGCTCTGTTTGCTTGTTGACAAACGACGTGAGCACAACTGTCTGTGTGGCGTGTGGAGCTCAAAAGCTGTCAGAAGGATCTGGAACGTCTACTCATCAGTCACCACTGAAGTCTGGATTTAACTTACCAAAAGAGTCCATTGCTAGCAGTTCACCACAGACAAGCGTGTTTTCAAGCTGCCACGAAAATTCTTCTTCAGGAAGCCCTTTTGTATTTAAACAAAAGGATGCGGGATCCCTGAGCAGCTCTCCATTTACCTTTGTCTTTTCTACAGCATCCTCCTTCAGTACATCTACAGCAGCATCAAAGTCATTTTCATTTGGAGCCCCACTCGCTGCAGATAGTAAAAAAACGGCAGCACAAGGAGACACCTTGACAGCCACTCAAGTGTCTGAGGTATCCTCTGGATCTCCCTTTACTACCTACCCGTTATCAACGCAACCTTTTGTTCTATCATCTTTTGGTGTTCCTGCCATAGACAAGTCGAGGCCATCCCCATTTAACTTTGGAACCGTGTCTTCAACCGAATCCGGCCCCTTCTCCTTCTCAGAAACACAAAAAGCTGTAGACACTACACCTGTCGGGTCATCTGTGTTCGGTGGTGGTTCCCCAGAACAAGGTGGTCCGGCCATTTCATTTGGTTCTTTTGGCACAGGTAACTCTCCTATTTTTGACCTCGACGCTCCAAGAGAGGGAGAAGGTCATGTCACTCCGATTGTGTCTAACCACACACAACTTGTGCAGAGTCAGTCTCAGTCTTCGCTTCCATTTAGTGTATCAACTGGCAATTCAGAAATTCCTGAGCAGAAACTGTTTTGGCAGCAACCAACTGGACCATTTCAGTTTGGACAATTGGAGACCATCCCACCTCTGGGTGGAAGCACATCTTGGGCCCAAGCTGGTCAACTCCTCTTCAAGCCACCCGCTTCTCAACTTGGTGCATTAAGTCCTAATGTTGAATTTCCAAACAGTGAGTTACTTCGACTTCTTGCTGATGCAAAGAAACAGCAGGATTCTTTGGACCAGGAAGCACAGCCTAAAGGCTATGACTTCACTCCATACCTGACTTCGTCCTATATAGTAGCTAAAGATTACGATGATGAGGGTGATGATGACAGCAAGGAAGATGACGACAGCGAGGGGGACGACAAACATGACGCGAAACAAGACGATGAAGATTCTACGGCAGATAGTGTTAGTTACACCTCAACAGACCCCGAGTATAACGATGAGGATATTGAAACTTCAATGGCAACTGCACCAAAGCCATCATCTTCAACAACTAGTCAAGCCCAAATTATAACAACCCCAGCAAAGCCTGTTCAAATCCTTTCCTCGCAAGTAGAGAAGTCGACAGCAGCTTATCTTTCAACTCATGTTACTGGAAGACGTATTTTGACAGCCAAAAGTCCTCTAAAAGGATCTAAAAAGCAAGATGATGACTGTATTCTTGTTTATGAAGTCCGTTCCCAAATGGCAGATCGTGAAAAGGCCCACCGCCTTTTTCTTCCGCCTAATTTCTTCAATTATACCAAGCACGAATCTTGCCCTGGGTGCATTGGTTGTCGTGCTACACCAAAAAAGGCAGCCAATACCATTAATCAGGAGGTTAAGGACATAAAACAGGTCAGTACATCTGCTACTTCAGCGGTTTTGACAAGCACTGCGGCGAGTCATGTATTTGGACAGTCAGCTAACTTTGGCCAACTGACGTTTTCATCGTTTAAAGCTCAAGGTGAAACTGCATTTTCTCAGTCACAAACGAAGACAAGCCATAAACCGTTTCAAGGAGCAGGCCAGCAGCTTTTCGCTGGACCTGCTGAAGAGGTCGAGGAACAAGATAGCGATAAGTTGCATTTCGAACCAGTTATTCCTCTGCCTGAAGAAATCCAAGTTGTCACAGGAGAAGAAGGTCTGGAGATGATGTTTTCCGAGAGGGCAAAGCTGTATCGGTTCGACTCGTCGCAGTGGAAAGAAAGGGGGATTGGAGAAGTGAAGCTATTACGTCATCCAACTTCAGGGCGAGGAAGAATTCTCATGAGGCGAGAGCAAATCAAGAAATTGTGTGCTAATCATAACATTACTGCTGAAATGGAGCTCAAACCGAATGTTGGATCAGATCGTTCTTGGGTCTGGTATACTTCTGCGGATTATTCTGAAGGTGAGGGAAAGCCGGAAAAACTAGCCATCAAGTTTAAGACTGCGGAAACGGCTGGAAAGTTTAAACAGGTGTTTGATGAACTGAAAGAGCCACTTTCGTCAGGTCATCCCCCGGGAAAGGCGCCTGCTGAACATCAAAAGGCGACAGGTTGCGAACTTTATAAACAGTTTCTTTCAAATTTTGCTCCTACACCTGGCACATGGTCTTGTGAGGTGTGCTACGTTGAAAATAAGGCTGAGGATTCGGCATGCGTGGCATGTAACTCCCTACAACCAAACGACGGAGAAACAGAACCACCTTCCAAACATGGAGAAGAAACAGCTACAGCAAATGTGTCTGTTGTTGACTCGGTGGAACCTAAAGCATTCCAAAACTTGAATAAAGAAGCTTCGACTTCTTTCTTCCAGCCTCCAGGAGAGAAGGGCCTACATACTTCAACGCTTTTCACCATTGGGCGAGGAGAATCAAGTGTAGATAAAGATACCAGAGATGATGAGATTGACCTGTCTCCAAGTAAGACGTCTTCTCCGAGCAAGAAGGGTATAATAACACCACAACCCTCAACCCAAGATTCCCAAGATACTCTGTTTACAGGTCTTCCGTTTGGCACAGGTGCTCCATGCGACTTTACATTTAGGATGACAGTTTCGCCTGGATCTCCGCCACAAAAGCCCAGATCCCCATTGTCAAACAATTCTCCAACGAGTCCTGTTCGTGGGGACGATGATGGACCATATTTCGAGCCACTCATACCACTCCCTGACAAAGTTGAATGCCGCACAGGGGAGGAGGGCCAGGAGGTACTGTTCTGTGAACGTTGTAAACTGTTTCGATACGACAGTGGCACGTCTCAGTGGAAAGAACGAGGAGTTGGTGACATCAAAATACTTCTTAACCCAAGTTCTAAAAGGTATCGAATCCTAATGAGACGTGAGCACGTGTTCAAACTTTGTGCAAATCATGTAATAACTTCAGAAATGCAACTCAAACCGTTTCCAAACTCCGCGAGAGCTTGGTTGTGGACAACGCTTGCTGACTTCTCAGAGGAAACAACTACAGCGGAAACTCTGGCTGCAAGGTTTAAATCAAACGATGTTGCTAATCAGTTTAAGGAAGTATTTGACAAAGCTCTCCAGACTCTTTCATGTAAAAGTGACTCTGTGGCGTGTTTGTCAAATGCAGAGGATAATCCGGACCAAGCAACTGAACAGAAAGCTGAGGAGGACATTGCAGTAGTGTTCGAGAAAATAGTTACAGAAGATCAAAAAGCGAGGGCACAGAAGTTGGAGCTGCCCTGCAACTTCTTTGGATATGAGAAGGAAACATCTGTGGAGACCATCTCTAATCAGGCTGAATTATCAGCAAGGTAAGTAGTGGCGAGGCAATATTGTCACGTTAAACAGAAGTAACACATGAACTTAAACTATCGTTTATTCGGCAGGTATGTACGCTAAATTCTGCAACTGGTATTTTTCGTTGCTAAGAAATTTTTATTACTTAGAATAGAGGCTCATTATTTAGCCTGCGTCTTCTGTTACGTTCAAGGATAAAGGTTAAAGGTTTGTTTATAATGGAAAGTGCACTGCGGATACTTGCTAGTTTACAGGCACTCCACGTAAGTGATTAGAAACAAATCATCCGAGCAGAACATAACAGGATTAAAACCCCAAACTAGCAGCAGGCAAACAGCCGAGGAACCAACCTTTTTATTTAATGTTATTGCTTGAAACGTTTTTATTGTTCTTTTTTTAAGGTGAGGCGGGGGGGGGGGGGGGGGGGGCAGTGATGATTTTGAACATTTTTATTCTTGCAAAATCTGGTGTGTTACTATCACTTTCGCTTCTAGCCATTCTTGAGGCTATTGCAACTTGCCTGTGCCTTAGGACTCGCCTTTCGTGTCCACATAGAATTTTACCCACCATGTTTTTATTTTGGAACATGTGATGCCTAAACTAAGGCAACAAAACTGTCTGAAAGGTCGCCTTTATGACATCTAAAATCTGCAATTCGTTTCTGCGTTGATGAGTTGTAAAGTTCTTTTTATCATGATTAATAAGGAGAATGGTTTTCTCTTTTAGTGCCGAAGAACAGACGACAGAAATCCCAGAAGTGACAACATCGGCACCAAGCATACCAAGCCAATCAGGTTTTCTGTTTGGTTCTGCCAGTGTCGCTTCATTGTCCTTTGAGTCTGTAGCCGCTTCTTCTTTAACTGCCAGCCCATTTGGCAAGAAGACGCCTGACAAGTCTCTAGGGTTAAAAGGTGCTGGGTCCCAATTGTTTGCCACCCCTAAAACGGAGGATGATAGCGACGGAGTTGAAGCAGACGGTAATCACACTGATGGACCACATTTTGAGCCCATTATACCTCTTCCAGATAAGATTGACGTAAAAACTGGAGAAGAAGACGAGGAGGTTATGTTTTCACATCGAGCTAAGTTGTATCGCTTTGTCGCAGAGGAGAAGCAGTGGAAAGAGCGAGGCATTGGAGATATCAGATTGTTGAGAAATGCAAGATCTGGAAAAATGCGAGTGCTGATGCGGCGGGATCAGGTGTTGAAACTGTGTGCGAATCATCAGATAACCACTGACATGAGTTTACAACCAAATGCAGGTTCAGACCGATCATGGGTTTGGAGTACACATGCAGACTTCTCTGAGGGGGAATGCAAAGCAGAGCAACTAGCTGTCAGGTTTAAGAACGAAGACATTGCCAGGAGATTCAAAGAAAAGTTTGAAGAATGCCAGGAAATGCTGAAGAACCAGGCATCATTGAAACCGCCACTCCAAAAGGAGACTGTCAATACAGAGGGCGTGAAAGAAGATCTTTTTGCGAAGTTTAAAGCTGAAGAAGGATCATGGGAGTGTGATACCTGTATGGTGAGAAACGGCAGTGATAAGTTAGTATGTGCAGCGTGCACGAGCCCGAAACCAGGGATAAAGGATAGTCAGGAGAAAAAGTCAGAAGGAAAGCCAATTTTTGGATCTGGAACCACGTCGTCTGGGACAGGTTTTACATTTGGATCAGGTGCATCATCTTCTGGTACAGGGTTTTCATTTGGATCAGGTGCAACTCCCTATGGAAAAGGATTTGTATTTGGTTCCACTGGAACAGATGGAGGTGCAAAACCGTTTTTCTCCTTTGGATCATCGAACCTGACTCCAAGTTCAAGCTCAGAAACTGCAACCACATTTGGTTCAATGACGCAACTAGAAACGACTATTCAAGAGCAAGCTTCTGGAGACTACATCGATGTTTCTCAGACGGATCAGCAAGCACCTGATGTAGACAATAAGCAGCCGGGAAATGGAGAGAAGAATAATGTGCTTACTGCTGACACGGGTGCTGGAGAGGGCGAAAAGATTGAGATGACATCATTTGGAGAAAGGTAATGCGTTATGTGCTCAAACGACAAGTAAATGAATGTAGAGATTTTCATTTGATTTGCCAGACTACGGAGTCAGTCTGATTGGACGCACAAGCCGAAAAAGCGCTCCGAAGGCATTAACTCATTGCACAACCGTCCAGTATGGTATACTCAGTATCTAGCGTGTAGAATTTTCGAAATATTTCACTGTCCTTCCGGTTAAGAAGTGACTGCTTGTTTCCATTTTATGTTGTAGATAGATGCATTTCAAGAAGTAAAGTTGTACACCTGTTAGTTTACGAACAAATTAGTAGTTCAAAGTGTAGGCCAATATTTTTAGTGGGTCTATTATCATCCAGCAATTATTTAACTGAATCGTCTGGTCCCTTTGAATAAATGAGGTGATCATTGTTCTCGTTAATAATATTCTCCTTGGGAGGGCACTATTAATGTTACTTTGTTGTAATTATTCTACACACTAACTTTTGCAGTGAGGCTCCCCCAAAAAACAAAAGTGAAGAGTCGAGTGAGGAAAAAGCATTTCTCTTTGGGTCTCCAAGTATCTCTGCAATGTCCTTTCAGTCAGTAGCTGCTTCTTCGATCGAAAACAGCCCATTTGGACAGAACGCAAAAACAAAATCCAAGGGGTTTGCTGGAGCTGGATCGACGCTTTTTGCTTCTCAGTCTCCTGGAGGGGAGACACACGAAGAGGAAGAACAAGGGGGTGATCATGATGGACCACACTTTGAACCAATCATTGCTCTACCAGAGAAAATTGACGTAAAAACAGGGGAAGAAGACGAGGAGGTCATGTTTTCTCACCGATCCAAGTTATATCGCTTTGTAGCAGAGGAGAAACAGTGGAAAGAGCGCGGCATTGGAGATATCAAGTTGTTGAGAAATGTAACATCGGGAAAAATGCGAGTGCTGATGCGGCGGGATCAGGTGTTGAAACTGTGTGCGAATCATCAGATAACCACTGACATGAGTTTACAGCCAAACGCAGGTTCAGATAGATCGTGGGTTTGGAGTACACATGCAGACTTTTCTGAGGGGGAATGCAAAGCAGAGCGACTAGCTGTCAGGTTTAAGAACGAAGACATTGCCAAGCAATTCAAAGAAAAGTTTGAAGAATGCCAGGAAATGCTTAAGAACCAGGCATCATTGAAGCCGCCACTCCAAAAGGAGACTGTCAATACCGAGGGCGTGAAAGAAGATCTTTTTGCGAAGTTTAAAGCTGAAGAAGGATCATGGGAGTGTGATACCTGTATGGTGAGAAACGGCAGTGATAAGTTAGTGTGTGCAGCGTGCACAACCCCAAAACCTGGAGCTCAAACATCACAAATGCCAGCCAATGGAGGGACACCTTCTTTTTCGTTTGGGACAGCTGGTGCTCAATCGAATTCAGGATTTTCTTTTGGATCTCCTGCATCTAGTGTTGATGCTGGAAGTGGATTTGCTTCAGCTTCTAGTCAAGGATTTTTATTTGGCTCAGATTCTTCATCTTCTGGAACTGGTTTCGTATTTGGTCAGCAAAAGGCAGATGAAAAAAACAGTAAACCGGTTTTCTCCTTTGGCTTAGGCTCCACTGGGCCATTCAGTTTTGGCTCCACGCAGAAAGAAGAGAATACTGTAGTAAGGGATGATGATGTTGGCGAAGGTGGTAATTACTCAGATGATCAAGCATCCAGTGATGAAGGCAGTAATTGCGGAGATGACTCTTCACAGACTTCAGAGGAAGGTGAGGTTACTGTTGGTGGGGAAGGAGGAGAAAAAAGGCAGGAAGGCGTCGGTGCGGGTCTTCTGGGAGGATGGAAACCCGAAGAGGGATCCTGGGAGTGTAATACCTGTTTGGTGAGAAACAAAAGTGAGAAGTTGGAATGTGTAGCGTGCGCAAGTCCAAAGCCTGGTGTTGACGGAAGCCTTGAGAAAACGACAGAAGGAAAGCCATTGTTTGGATTTGGTTCAGGTCCGTCGTTTTCCAGTGCAGGGTTTTCGTTTGGAAGAAGTACCTCCTCCTCTGGTGCTGGATTTTCTTTTGGATCTGGCCCAACATCGACTGGCGCAGAGTTTTCCTTTGGATTTAATGGACAAAGTGATGGTGGTGAATCCCAGAAACAAAGGGCACCTTCAAGCTCGAACATTCCTAATGTTACTTTTGGGTACACGAATCAATCACCGCAGTCGTCAAATACAGAGACAGCGCTTGATAGTGAAGAGAAGCCTCTATCTCCTTTGAAACCTGATGAAACATCGCTTCAGAGCGATGGGTTTTTTACACCGACAGATGCTGTAGAAAAGCAAGAAACCTCTGATGAAAGCTCGAAACCTGGTGAAATTTTAGAAGAAGTCAACTCCGAGCGAAAGGCTGCCCTCAGCACCGAGGACCAGGCTTCTGAAGATGTTCAAGGTGATGGTGAGTCAGATACAGACAAATCACTAGTCGAGGAAAAGCGTGGCACTGATTCACAACCCGAAGTTGGTGCAAATTCGCCTGCTGAAGATGTTCAATTTGACTGTGGTGCGGACAGCAGTGAATCTGTAGTCGAACCGGAAGGTGCTGTTGAATCATCAGCTAAGCCCCAAGAAAGTGTCAATGTTGGCGTGGCTAAGGAAATGGAGAAGGACTGAAAGCCGAAGAGAAAAAGAAGAGAAAAAATGCATTAATAAACTGTAGAAGATGTTGTATTGTAAATGGTGCCTGTCAAGTCTTTGGTAGAAAGAGAATTAATGAAGGCCATGCACGTAGAGGATTCCCTTGTAGAAGTGACTTAAGTAGTCGTTATACATCTCCAGCGAAATTAAAGCAAAGCCGCTTTCGCACAATCAGATAAATAACTTTAATTCTGATATATTTAAGGGATTCCTTGAAAATTTCCTGGAATGCGTCAATTTATGACACGTACAAATAGTGTGAGTAGAGAAAAATTTCATGTAAGTACTATAGCCACAAACGTCTACGCGTAGAGCGCTTTAAGTGAACGGCATTAAATTAGAATGTTTAATACATGATTGTCAACCATCTCGTGTAGACGGACTAAAATAACCCTTATGCATGTTGAAGTCATACCGGGTAATTTCGCCTCCGCCCTCGTTTTAGGATTGTAACGATGCGACGTTTTACATGAATGTACTGCCAGTGAAGAAACGCTGAATAAATACTCATTCAGAAACAGTGCCGATTTGACAATGTTGTTTACAAGTAAGTCTTAGGGCACAGTAATTTTCAAGGAGTTACAATAACTCCTCTACTGGGGTTAATTTAACTCCTTACAGTGGAGTTATTTTTTGAGGGAGTTATTTCAACTCCAAAAAGGAATTTAAAGAACTCTTTTTCCGGAGTAAAAATCACCCCAGATATTGAGGAGTTAAAATAACCCCAAATAAGGAGCAATCCTGTACCTAAAATTTTTACTCCACTTTCGGAGTTAAAGTAACTCCAAAAAGAGTAAAAACAACCCATGTAAGGAGTAAAATTAACCCCATTTTCGAAGTTATTTTAACTTCAGACTGGGGGTTAAACAGACCTCTTTTCCAGGAGTAAAAAGGACCCCAAATTTGGAGTTAAATTAGGAGTTAAAGTAACCCAAAAAAGGGGTTATCCTCTACCGAAAATTTTTTCTCCATTTTTAGAGTTAAAATAACTCCCCAAAAATAACTATGTGGGGAAATTAGCTACGTAGTATGACGTGAACGGGCGTGAGGACTATTAACAATTTTTGCTTACAAACGAGACTTAGGGGTGACATTTGCTCGTTTGACGTAATCATGCACAAGGGCTACTGTCCGAGGCCCAGAGGGACTCCCTTAAGAAGACGTGGATGATCCTCCTCTCGTCAGGAGCTCATTTGGGCTCTTACTCTCGCGTAGGAGTGTAAATTGCAGATTTTGATCCCACTTAGAATGTTCAGGACGGAACGCCATTATTTTTACTCATAAAGGTGTCGCTTAGGATTTTGCGCAAAAAAAATATCTTTATAAAACATAGCAGGCGCTGTCAGTCAATGGAAGTGTCATTAAAATTACTCAAGTCGGTCACATGGAACAAAAACACCTTACTGGATGGCAAACGACGCGGTGAGGCAGGAAAAACAAAGGGATGACCTTATTCAGAAAATTAATACGGTCGACCCTCCTGTTAGCCCGCGAACCGCAGACGTATTTCCGGTCGTCGCTTCTCTTCCTCTCCAATTTTTTGGAGGTCTTGCCCTTCGAAACACGAAACACGAATTTCGGTGGAAAACTCGCTCGGACCACGTCACCCGAAACGCATTAGCCGCGCGGAATAATGCGGCCTACGGACAAGGCAACGGCAGACAGTCGTTCCGTACAGTCTTTCGCTACCATTAAAAGCACTGGACACGGGAATTTTGTTATTGGCCGTTTTCCCACCAGAGCTAGAAATGGATCATCCGTCCAAGACTAGCCAGTGTACAGTCGCCCACTCCCCTACAGACAGCCCTTCTCCGATTTTTTATGAGGGGAGGGGGCCGCTGTACACAGGCAATCTGGAACGGATAATCCCGTCTTCAAAAGTCAGGTGGATTGTTCAGTCAAAATTCCATTTTCATTCCATTCCATTTTCAAATTAAGACGTATTACCTATCTGACGCGAATCATCAAACGAATAACCCGTCTCACGCGAATAATCCTTCTCTAGTGTGAAACCGGCCATTTCTGTTATAATGAATGTCGCGCCCCGGCCTTGGTTGGGCGTTTGCGTGTCTGCTTTTGCTTTTTCACAAAGATTATTTTAAATTGTCTTTTGACATTTCGATGTGTAAAATAATATAAGAAGTGGAATACTTTATAGAAAGTATGATCTATCAAATGTTAAAATTTTTCAAAAGAATAGCTTTTTTTCATCCCGAGATGATTCGAGGACCTTTATTTTGACTTAAAGATACAAAAAATATAGGGGTTAATTAATATTTAACTTTTTGAAACAAAAGAAGTTGATTTTTACCTTTTTCGTTAACTGTAACTGAAAAAAAATTAACCGATAGCCGTAAAAGAGCCAAAATTTTAGCCGATAACCGTAAAAGCCATCACCCCATTGAGACTCTCTGTTTTCCCTCCAGCACGGTGTTTTTGTACCATGCGACCGTTTTGTGCAAAGGACCCATTGTTAATAAATCTAAATACTGAGCACTTTGCAAGAGACATTCTTCTATAGAAAAATCGAAAATCTTGACTCTATGAGGGCATGTCCAATCTTTCTATGAAATGCCTCCATTCCTTCTTTCAAATGAAACGACAACGCCCCCTAGCCTGTCTTCGGGCGATGTGACTTGCCAAGTCCCCAGGCCTCATTATTCCGCGCAGCCTGTGTGTTTTCGGGTCACATTTTCCGAGCGGGCATTGACAGAGAAGACAACAAATGACGAAAGAATTTCCGTTAAGCTGCGTAGCACTTTAGAAAATAGAAGTAACAAAAAAGGTTCATTAAAAATAATAAATAAATCATGAACAAAAGTGCCGTGTTTAGGTTGAAGTTATCCATTCCAAACGTTTCGGGCCTGGGGCCCGTTTCTCGAAAGTCCCGATAATTAACGGGCCCGGTAAGCTGTCTCTGATTACACTGAAGATCGAGGTTTCAATAGTTTTGCATCTAACATGATAAAATTGCCGGTTAATGAAACAAAATGGAGTAGTTTGCTAGCCAGGACCTGCGCTTTTATTCTTTATATTTCGATTTGAATATTTGATTTCGGGCCCGTAAAGCCAAGAGACCGGGACTTTCGAGAAACGGGCCCCTGACCCTTCATCAGTGGAATTAATTGACCGAGAAGGGCTGGGAAGACGCCCTACAGAGACTAGGCAACAAGGCGAACGAAGGCTTTCAAAACCTATAAAAAAGTTTACAACAACTTCATCCCAGAGGAAACGGTTTGGCGTGCAGCACTGTCAAACAAATCACGGCCTTTTAAGTTTTATAAAAACTCAATAACCTCAATGGGATTGGTTAATTTGAGAAACAAAGCACAAACGAAAAGATTGACATCATCATGGTAGTTTCTTTGTGTTGCGGTTGGGTTCAATCATCAAATGACGTAACACAAAAGATTAAAAAGACTTTGAACGAAACCCACAAAAAAAAAACAATGTACATCCAACAATGGTTTCTGTGAAACCAATAAAGACCGATCATCGCGTAAGTACAACTCTGGGGAAAACTGTGTACAGTGTTTCTGCACAAAAGCGTGGCTTCTTCGCCCGAAGATGTGTTGACCTGTAAGCCACGCCTATGAAATGAAATTTTTTTTCCTTTTAGAGGTGTTTTCGAAAACATCGGACGAGCACCCGGTCAGTTTTATTAGGTAGCAAGAAGTCATCCTCGATTCCAACCCAACACCACCACCACTCAGACAGAAACCATACCTGGATATACGGCGGCACGTCCTATATACATGGACAGAAGATCGCCCACCCCTCCCTTCCCACACGCGCACACATATCTCTCACCCCCAAAACATGCCTTGAGTTTTGAGATCTGGGACGAGAAAGCAACTCCCTAATGCTCGTCATGAAAGGTTTCGGCGTAGCCTTCCTTACAGAGGTTCATAAGGCTTTATCACGAGCTCCTTTCCGCGTGTCGAAGCCGTAAGAATGTCTGCGTGGGAGGCTAGTGTTTGCGAGACCTTCCATCGAGTTTTGTGATCTTCATGCAGAATCATGCAGAGTGTGGTCGGATGGGTACTTGAAAACCAATACGTAGTCGTGAAGAACGCACTGAATGACCAGCTGACTCTTGGTGTCAACTATCAATTTCGATTTCGTAAATAGCTTTGTTATTAAAGTGAATTAGATTTAAATGACTATAGTTGACGACATTTTTGACGTCAATGTTCAGTGAATGTTTGAATGATCAGTAAGCGTTCATGGAGGAAACATGATAAACTTGCTAATTGTTAATGAAAAACCAAACACAGTATTTACTTTACCGTTTTTTACATCAGAATTTGGCAATTGATATTGGTTTCAGAGAACTTTGTACTGTTCGTGATGTATCATCTGATCAACAAGGTCGTTCTGTAGCGGAAGTCCGCGATTTAATCTTTCTGAAGACTGGCCCGAACGGAAGCGACCGACCGGAACAATGCCTTGCGAGCTTGCAGATGTTGTCTTTGAGCCAAGAGCAAAATGGCGGCTAATGCAATGGAAACTGATGATTTGGGGCATTTACCTTCCAATACGCTGCGTCGATCTAATTCAGCGCCAAATGTAAGCGCAGCAGTAATGAGCGAGGCTATTCCTATCTTCCAGCCGATACACACCTCAAGACAAAGACGCTTCTCTACAAGCCAAATGGCTGTGAATGTGGTTAGTAAAAATTCCGCGAATAAATGTCAAGGGACGTTCATTGATTCTATAGACTTGGTACCGTTCTTGTGATCGATCATTTGATTGTAAACTGCATTTATCCGTTTTTTAGGGATCTCCCGCGTCAAGAATAGAGCAGATCAAACGAGTGAGTACATTGTATCAGGGACTTGGCTTTAGACACTGTAATTACAGTTGATTACTTGATTGAGAGTTGTTGTTTTCTGCCGTCTGTTAGCAAGCCTTCGATTCACTTCTTTTTTAGCTATCGTTATTAAGTTATTTTGTATGTCTCAGTGTTTTAGAAGACTGAAGTTTCCGGTTTTTGAAATTGTCAAAAAATAAAAACGGTATTAACACGCATTGTTTTGTTTGTTATCGTGTTAGGAAGCAAGTATAGATGATGTTAGTCTGGAGAAACAAGTTGGAAGGTAAATTAAACTTGGTCGACCGGCAACGCATAAATGTTCAATACCTGAAAATTATGCACCTTGCATTTTAAGTTGTTCCCTATTAAAACCCTCTAATAAGTCGTTCTTGCTACAAAATTTAGCTTTGAGAGACATTTGAGATACTTTAGCTCAATTTCAAGTCCTTGATGCAAAATAAAGCTACCAAAACTAAAATTGCTTTCAAATTACGGAAGAGGTAAACTTGCAAAGAAAAATTGAATAAAAATATTTTCATTTAATTCATCTTTCTTTTTCTAAGTTATTAGAGTTATTTCCTATAGTTATATTTCAAATGCAGCTTCTAAACATTTTGATACTTTGAAATATTGTTTACTGATAATTTACAAAACGTAAGCTCATCTTCTCCACCCAGAGTCTGGGAATCAGTCTTAAAGACATGTATGAAATATTTTTTGTAAACAAAGTTGTGTGGTATAACTGTTCATCCGAAGCCTCCTTAAATGTACTTTTTGGTGATGCTCTTTTTTTAAAATAAAAATAAAAGTAGGAATGGTGAAATGGTAATTAGAAAATGAAGACTCCTTAGAGCCTGTTTGCATGAAGGTGGGGGACTAGCCTGCGAAAACATCCGTTTCTCCTCTCTCTTCGCCGCTGGGGACGTTTCGCGCGGAGGAACGTCTGCGACTCAGTGACAGAAATTCCATACTGATGACGCAAATCAATGTTTACATAATAAATCCAGTAGTCATGGGGTTCAAAATATAAATTTGCCTAATTTTACGTGTCTTCTTGTCGATTTTGGTAAAGTGTTGTGCTCATCTGCCAACGAGCTCCAGCAAAACTCAAATGCTTCTTCTAGAGAAGACTATATTCCACAAATATCGAATGTTTTGTTAGAGATTCTTCGCTTTTACATTTGACCTTTGTGGCCTTTTGTCTTTTGTCTGTCATTCATAAACAGTAGCTAAAACAATGTAACTACTCCGTTGACCAATCAGCGCTTCTGACAGGATTCTGGACAGATTTTACGTCATCAGTATGGAATTTCTGTCGTTGGGTCGCAGACGTTCCTCCGCGCGAAACGTCCCTAGCAGCGAAGAGCGAGGAGAAACAGATGTTTTCGCAGGCTAGTGGGGGACCCCAGTTAGGTGAGGTAACATGTGGTGGGTCACCCCACCTAACATGGAAGCATGATCAAATTAAAATGAGAGATTATATGGAAAGGCGGGTTACCCCACATAAATGGGTTACCTCACCTACCTTGGATCCCCCACCTCCATTTAAACAGGCCCTTACTGGGAACAAAACTCTCTAACCATATCCCAAGGGAGTTAGACTCACACATGATCAGCTTATGTATCTTTAAACTTTGGGAAATACATGTATGTTTACATCATCCAGAGTCTTAAATTCCTGGAAAAGTCTTGAAATTTGCCCATCAATTTTCCACACTTGGAAAAAGTCTGGAAAATAGAGATAAAGTCTTAAAAAATGGTAAAAAGTCTTGAGTTTTCTTGAAAGTTACAATAAGTGCTTTACTAGTGAAATTTTTTTTTGTGCTGGTCAAATCTTATTCAGTCTCGTTTGTATGTTTGCAGCGCATCATGGAAAAAGCTTTGTTCCTTCAATTTTTTATAGTTCTCTTTTGATCTCCTATTTGATAACCTTAAGTCCGGAAAAAGAAATTATTGTTTTGGAAAAAGTCTGGAAAAAGTCTTGAATTTTGGATCCAAGAATCTGTACGAACCCTGTGTATATGTGCCAGTTGACCCAAACAAATAATCTTGCCTATCTCCACTGAAAACAGTAAGTGGTGTTTCCCCATTTGGTTTCACCTAAGGGAACATTAAGGGTCTCGGGAAAAAGAAGTCACTGTTTTCCTCAGGGTTAGTTATTAATTGCTAAGTATTAACATTTTGTTCCCCTCTCTCTCTCAGTGAACTTCTTCTTTCGCATTCTCTCAGTGACTGGACCCTACTGGTAAGTGTCTATTCCAGTAAAATTGTGTTAAGACTGACTCACAATATGCTCACTTTTGCGGGGCTAGCAAAAAATGAATTCCAGCTTGACCTTTGGGTAAGCAGCTCCCAAATTTTGCTTGCCCAGGGCCACTTCTTGCTTGTCTTAGTGAATGATTTTGTTAGAGGATGACTTTCCTGGACCCTTTCTTATTGGACAAGTAGGCTTTAAAAGTTTCTTGCCCAGAAAGAATATCAACTTGTCCTGGACTACCAGGCGGGACTTTTTTGTGCCCTTGTTTTAATAGACCTTATTCACAATACCCACCATCTTTGCACGCGCTTTACGGTTGACGGGATAAAAGCAATGTTACGTGGTATTTCAGGGGGCAAACAAAAGATAAAATTTGCCAATGCAAGAAATCGGGGTCGACTTTGTTTATTCTCTCAAAGCGAAACGACAATTTAATAGTCATGCAAAATGTATGGTTTGAGCTTCAACAAAATTAACGCCATTATTGCTTGCTGTGAGGACATCTACAGTTGCCACTGCGTTAAAAAAGTAACAGTGATCACCTCCACCCATAAGTTGTCATTATCATCTTTAGAATAAAAAGTTGTTCATTTTCTGTTGTCAAGAATAAACAAACTTGACCACAATTTCTTGTATTGGAAAAATTTATCACTTGTTTGCCCCCTGAGAAACCACATGAGATCGCTTTTATCCAATCATTCCTTAAGGAAAATCCTTAAATAAGAACGACCGAGACCAGGTTTTATGAGCCCGCAAGACTGAGCACTCCACCCAAACCCTTGTTTTCACTGAAACAGCTGGACACCAACCTGGTTGAGGTCATTGTTACCTAAGGTCTTCCTTCCTTAACCCTTTAAGTCCCAATAGTGACCAACAGCAATTTTCTCCTAACAATGTCCATACATTGTCAAGAGATAAGGTTGTGAGAATATAAAAAATGATCTTGAAAGAGAAAATGCCTTGATGTTTTATTAAATTCTCTCAACTAATTCTTAAAGGAAATGTATGGAAATCAGTTTGTAGAATTTGTATGTGGATACTGGGGCTTAAAGGGTTAAGCACGTGCAAAGATGGCAGGTATCGATCATAAGGTATATTAGTTAGGTGGTGGCCTTAAAACCAAGCTACCGTATGTATAAAGTTTTTTAACAATGCTGGCATGGTTAAATTCTATCTCTTAAGCTGAGTGTGTAAGAATTTACTTTGTTAGTAATTTATGTAACACACTAACAGATTGTCCTTTCTCTTAGGATCATGATAAGAATGACATTCATATGTACGAACGAAGAAACTCTTTTGATGATCAGAGACAACCATTCTCATCACCATCTTCATCATCACCACCCAATCAGAGAGTGAGTACTTAACCAACTGTTGTATCTGTATAATAATTATACACAATGTGTTACCAGATCATGGCATTCTGGCATTGCCGCACTTTTTTGGGAAATGCTGCACTATAATTAGCCCAACGGGTCCCAAGGGTGCAAAGAAGGAAAAGAAATTTATCATAAATCATACTTAAGCATGCATACACATACGTACATTTCCCTATAATATAAGCCAAAATTTAATTGGTTATGGTGTGTTAAGAAAATACCCATCATTGTCTAAGACTCGGACCTGTGAAAACATTGAGTTAACCGTACCTAAAGATTGTGATCTGCTTTTCTCCCTTATTACCCCTTTTAGCTTCTTTATGGGTCCTGTGGACCCCAGTGTACGAAATCCTGGTAAGAACACTGTATGCAATGCAGATCTTACAAAAAAAGAAAAGGAAGGGAGATAGTAACAGAAAAAAAAGTGCTCTTCAGTGTCTGTCGTTTCCATTCAGTTACTGCCACACCCACAAGGTTTCAACTAGGTGGGTTTCTGGCTGTCCTGTGGATGAAAAATGATTCTTTAACCATTTTGGCCTCAAAACTGTTGGTTCAAGTTAGTGTTCATGAAGATGCCCACTCATTTTCCTGGATTAAATCCTTCACCGATAACAATAACCAGAGATTATTGTAATTATAAGTTTTTGCAATTTAGTGCTTTAAAATGGGTAAATACATGTACCAGTGGGTGCAGTGAGAACAACCTCAAAGGAAGCTGAGGATGCTGTAACAACAATAAAACAATAGAGACCTTTAGGTTCTAAGATGAGGGCTTAACCTCCCTCAATAAAGATATCCGTGCTGATTTTTTGGTGAAAGAAAATAAAATGAAGCTTCCCCTGCTAAAAAAACATCAATTTTGGGGGGAAGAATGCAAATTCCAATCTTTCAGTCTTGTCATTTCAACCATAAGTGGTGTACACATATGTGTACATTTAAATTAGTTATCTGATATTTGATAATATTACTGATTAGTAGTCAGCTAAGCAGCTAATTATTGATTGTACTGTCAAAAAGAAGTAAAACAAACTATTTACCAGGAAATTGAAATACTTGAAGCCTATCTTTTTTTCATCTGAGGGAAAGAATAATGTGCTTTTTATCTGTTTGAATTCTTGTGCCAGGGAGTAACCATGAGAAATGCAAGAAGCCTCACTCCAAGTCCAATACCTAGTCCTACTCGACCAACTTTTACGTAAGTGTAAAATAGAATAATTTTTATTTCTACAGTCGAAGCTCTCCTTATGACTGCTCTCATAAATGACCAGCTCTAGCTACGACCACCTTTGCAAAACCCCATTTGAGTTGTGACTTAAACTTTGTAATGAAAAGCTCTGGTAAGTGACCGCTCCTTTAAGCGACCGGGACCATTTTTGGGCTTACCCTACTAGACTTTTCCTTTGTTTTTAAGCTCTTGTAAGCGACCACTCAGAGTCATATTCGTATAAATCATCACTTTAATGAAACTGCACACTGCGCTAATGATTCTAATATTTAGATTTGGGGTTGTTTTGGTCTAAAAAACTGGACATAAAGTTTAGCCGTGTCATATTAGATACAAAGACACTCATTAAACATAAATATTTTCTCTGAAGCACTTGTAAGCAACCACCCTCTGTTTTACCATGCAGTCACTTACGAGACTGTGTTTGTGAGGACAAATCTATAATATTTGGCGTGATTTTGACTGTAGTGTCCAGGCTGTTGTGCCTGGACACTAGGCGATAAGGAAGCCTAACAAAGCGGGGGGCATTATTAATAGGCTTCCTCAAGCCAGATTACTTACCTGCTTGAGTGCAAAGTGTGCAGAAAACATAAAACTTAAGCAACAGAACAACTATCTATGGGATAATTTTAAACATTTTTTTTGAAAAACAATTTTATGTGGAAGAAGAGCTGGTTGTGAAATGACTGGATTGGTTTGGGTTATTATATGTAAGGTTGTTATAGGAACCAACTGGATTTTATGCAATATCTTTTTCTTTGTAGGCGCAGAAGTCTCAGTCCTGTATGCTTACGACCAAGTAGTTTATCATTAAAAAGAAAATGTAAGTCAACTTCAATGCCTTGTATATCATGATTAGGTGTTACCCATTTTTTGCCCAATTTCACCAATGTCTTGCCCAGAATACACTTTACACCTGCTTAGGGCCTGTTTACATGAAGGTGGGGGACCCCAGATAGGTGAGGTAACATGTGGTGGGTCACCCCACCTGTCATGTAAATGTGATCAAATTATAATGAGAGATTATATGGACAGGCAGGTTATCCCACCTAAGCGGGTTACCTCACCTACCTGGGGTCCTCCACCTCCATGTAAACAGGCCCTTAGACTACAGGGTTTTTGTTAGACCCGGGACGCCGAGACCTTTACTCAGCTATTTTAATTTTCATCCCAGCTATTTTATCGAGCTGTACTTATAGATATTTTTAATTTTATTCCTTGTTGCTAAAACCGAAACAGAATAACAAGAATTATTTTCCACATTACAGTTAATACACGATGATGTGCAAACTCACACTTAAACTTTGCTTATATGGTATTGTAATGATGTGTGTACTGGAAAAACTAGTGAAATGAGAGAGAAGACAGATCTTACCAGCCCAAAAAATTGGGGTTTGGTAGGTAGGCTTCAAAGAAACTGCATGTTTATGGCAGATCTCCTTTTTTGCTACCTTCATCAAGACAGATAAGAAAGGCTTTTCTCCGCTCACAGGGTGCTCCTCATCCCTTGTTTCCCAATGTCATTGAACACTGTTTGTTCTAAAAATGTTTGGTCTGTTAAACAGGTCTTAAAAACATTAGGGATCTTAAGATCTGGCCACGGCGAGAATGTCAAAAAAAGCAATAGGTTTATTAAGCAAAACAACAACTTTGCCCATGCATCATGCTTTTCTTGTACATTTCTTTGCCATCACTGCACGACTACGACATGAAGATGTCTAATTTCCCAACCTGTAGAGGATGTAAACAAGCGACCACGAAACTCTAAGGGAAATCGCCTAGATTTAACAACTAAGTGAGTTGGAATAAAACAACACAAGCTTACTTTTTAGTGGCGTTTTCGCTGCCATCGTCCTCGTTGGATCTCAAGGTCCCTATTGTTTTGTCTTGATTACACAGGTCCGACAGAAGGCATAACTGAACCAGGTGTAAGCCCATCGAAGCGCCTCTGCGACATTTCACCCATAAACTGTTCACCTGACATCGACTCAGAGCACCTAAACTTTGACGACGATAACCACATACACGAAGATCCTCACAGCTCCTCGGCATCAGACTCATCATCGTCATCATCGTCACTGAATACTACACCCATGGTACTTGGAGAGATTCATAGACACCCTTTCTCTATTTGTCGGCCAAAATTTACTCCTCCAAGGTCACCCCTTGCTGGTCCATCAACAACACAGAACCATTCCAGCAGGACGATAGGATCTTCACCTTCGTGCTTTACCTTTGCCCCTGTGAGGGATTGATGACCATCCATGGTGAAGAGGTAAGAAAATGTCTAACCCCTTCTTATGTCAAATAAAAATCAGAGTTTACTTACTTAACATCCCAGTGCCGGATCCAGACCATGAGCTAAGGAAGGGCCCAGTCATCTAGACCCCTCAGATAAGGGGGAAGCCTGGTCTTCAAAAAAGTTTTTGTTTGGTCTAAAAATAAGGGGGGGGAGGGGGCTCCCTGGGCCCCTTCCTTGGATCCGCCACTGCATCCATCGAAACCCCCTTAGGGTGGGTATGCAAGTTCCTAGTCTGAATTTCAAAACCCATCATTTCAGATATTGAGGAGGAAGCTGTGTCCCTGTCGGCATTTTACAATTGCTCTTGTGTGTGTCAAGAGTTAGAACCAGCTTGTATAGCAAAATGAACAGTACCACAGGAAAATACTGCTCAGTAGCTTTCATATGACTGTTCACGCCTAAGGATTTTATCCAAAGAGAACCACCTTGTAGAGCAAAATAAACAGTTCCTCAGCAAAGTACTGCTCAGAAGCTGTCATTTGAATGGACACATTTCAGATTTCATCCTTGAGTTCATAAGTTACAGCTACATGTTTACACATCTCTATTGTTAATGCAAGGGGTGGTTTGACCGTAAATCTTTACCATTCACTCAGTGTGCTTTCTTATACTTGCAGATATATTTTTCTATACAGAGAATGTAACAGTTTTTAGAACTTTATAAAGACAAATATTAATAACCATTTTCATAATGGTATTAGTTATACATATTAGGAATATTGCCTTAATGTACATACAACCTACAGAAACGTTTTCAAGTAGATATAGTTAATTGTTGGTAGTCCTGTGTTAATGTAGCAACAATACTAGTAACCAATATCAACCTGTAAATTTTCATTTCTCATCCCTTAACATTTCTTGGAGCAGCTACAAAATACAGGGCCATGGAGGTGGCTTGCCAGTTCGCTAGTCATGATGTGTATTTAAAGAATGAGAAAGCTCAAAAGAGAAATCCTTATGCAGCTTAAATGGGCATGCGCCGCTTAGACTGCGAGCAGAAAAGAAAGAGGGTAAGTCGCTTTTATTCGCCCTATTTTCCTCGCCGGTTTTGCCGTCAAAAATTTTCCACGCGCAAGTACACATTTGTCGCTTAACCCTTAGAGCCCCAATATCCGCATACAAATTCTCCAGACTGATTTTCATACATTTCCTTAGAGATAAGTTGAGAGAGTTTGGTAAAAGATCAAAGCATTTTCTCTTTGGTGATCATTTGATTAATTCTCGTAACCATTTCTCTTGACAATGTATGGATATCGTTAGGAGAAAATTGATGTTGGACACTATTGGGCTAACAGGGTTTACAGGGTATGGTTTTCAGGGTTTGAGCGTTAAACAAGGTGTACAATTTCACATGATTTTAGCGTTTAGAACAGGGTGTCTTTTTGTACCGGAAGCCTTTTAACCCTTTAAGCCCCAAGGGTGATCAGCATCAAATTTCTCCTTGTGATATCAATGCCTTGTAAAACAGAGTGGTCATGAGAATTACGGACATGATAACACAAGATGAATTTACTTGATATTTTGTTAACTTCTCCCCACTACTTCTGTAGGAAATGAATAGGGGCAACAAATGAGACTTAAAGAGTGTGGAGGCTGGCTATAAAAGCTCTACATTTGGGGTACCAAGAAATTTTTCCCCCAAAGATGTAATTCCATGATGTCAGTGAAAAAATGACTTAACTTTGTAAGCGACACGAAATGAGTCAGGGTAAAAAAAAATAAATAAATAAGCACGCTTGTCTTATACCGGGTAGCGAAATGAAGGACGAAGTGAACGCTAAACGTCTACCCAAACTTTCCTTGAGTGAACCAACCCCCTTTCCCCGCCAGGTAAGTAAGGCAAGCATTTTAGTGGCTTTACGGCTCAGTGGCTTGTCAATCGAGGTCGGAGTCTCACCGTTAGAGAAAGGTGTGTGTTTGAGCGGCTCTGTGGCTCTTCTGTAGGGACTGGCGAGCCGCCATGCTACTGAAACAATAATTCTGGAATAGTGATAACCCGAGGTTAGGGAGTGTGAACGAGATCGATCGAAGGTTGAAACACTGTGCTTTGCATAAGTTTTACGTGGTGATGGAAGGTCAAAACGCAAGTGATCACGCGTGATTTAAGGTCCAAACGCGCGTAATCTGATTGCGTTCTATGCTCGGTACGTACGTACCGCGCATGCGTAATAGCAACCACCTAATCCAGATTAGGATTACGGTCTCCTCTGGTCGCCCGCAAATAGTAGCCCTGGATTTTGTAGTTGTGCCCATTCCTTACCAAACAAGTACTCTGCAATGCCAAAAAGTTTAAGATTTTGTTATTACTTGGTGTTGCAGAACATGAATGTATACTATTTAATTTTTGAAGCAAGGACCAGCTTGCAAACAAGATGGACCGGATCCTAATGAAGGATCTAATCAGCAATAAGTGAAAATATATCACAAACGAAGCAAGACTGATTTTACAGTCGGGAATATATATATATGTTTTTACCAACATATATATATTCCCAACTGTAAAATCAGCCTTGCTTGTTTTGTTTTGTATACTATTTAGTATATACAAAAATGTGTGCTAATTCACCGTACCTAAAAGATGGCTACTGGTCCATTTACCCACAGTTCTTAGTGCATGAAAACCATAGAATTGCACATAAAAACGCACAGAAAAGTTTTATAAACTTTAAACAAAGGATAGGCAATGTTGCCATTACAGGGACAAATTTCGCCTTCCCCCCCCCCCCCCCCCCCCCGAAATATGACTTTATGTGTAATTGGCCGTGTTAGGTTCGAAAGGAATTGTGGTAAGATGTACAGCCGCCATCTTTTTCCGTAAGACGGATTGGTAACACCAAGTTGCAACCAGGATGTTAATCGTAGTTTCTGACATTGATGATATCTTTTTACCATGAATGTGTACAACAAGATATCACGTGCAGCGATCCCAGTATAGTCTGTTCCAGGCCCCAAGATAGTCGGATCAGTGAAATTGAGAAAGTACGCAACGGGTGGGAAACTGGGGAGAGGTTTCCCGCCACCGCCCCCTTTTCCCAGATTGCGCGCTCATATTTTCGCGCGCCTTTTACTTACGCGTCATCTTTACTGTCTGAGAGCCTGAAACAGGCTAATCCCAGTACCATTGTCATTTCAAAATGAAAATCTCGCTTAAAAGTTCTTTTGAATTCTGCAAGTGCAATGTTGTCGCCATTTTGTAGTGGTTTTGAACTGCAAAAATAGCATGTAAAGTGTGTTCAGCTTGTGCAAGTTTTTTTATTTGCTTCATACTATTGTAGATGGCTGTTTACACCTTATTTTGTGGCCTTTTTTATCTCTCTGGCTAATATTACATGTGCAAGTTAGTTGAAATTTGAATTACGTTTAGGTCACTATTGGACTTATCTGAGGATACAGCTGATCGTTACTACACTTGTTATTTCATTTACTGAAATAGTTATTAACAGACCAAAGGTTTCCTAAGGGTACTCAGAAAAACTACTCATACACTACGACTAAATGAGTTATATTCGTGAGAAAATACGGACTGTATTTCCAGTATAAAACTACATTAGTAACTATGTTTAACTCCAAAGCAAACATTGGTAAAATAATTGCAATTCCTTTTGATTTAACTTCTGTTTGGTTGAAAAATTTAACGAACGTTTCTTAGGCAATCAAGAGAGATCTTTAACTTTTAAACAATCACACCGGCGACGGCAACGAGAACATCAATAAAGCATCCTGAGACTTATAATGACCGAACCGACAACTTTGCACGTGCGTAAAAATTTCCCGTTCATTTCCCTACCGTCATTGCACAACTACAACATGTAATTGTCCGATGAGACGATTCAGAATGGGCGGAAACACACGAACACGATTTCTGCTTTCGCTCTCTGCACTTGCTTGCGGTGCTTAGAAATTCAATTTCAGGATAATTTGCAAAAAAATTACAAATTGGGGAAGTTGGAATGTTCGCGATTATGTTTTAAAGAACGGAATTTACTCTATATGACATTTTCGCTGCCGTCGCCTACGCAAACTAGTCACCAGAAGACTCTGATCATTAGTGATCTCTGATCAAACTGTCTGAAGTGCAAGGAAAATATATCTATATTCATTTGCAAATTTTGAATAGACTTAGCGTACGTAAAATAACCCTCACGTTGAAAATTTGCACCCTAATCAGTATTACAGCAAAAAAAATTGTTTGGTTTTGCAATTTCTGCACTAAATTATTCCAGGGTATTTCTTATAACCCTGTAAGTTGTTAATGTCATCAAAGTTATTTTCTGTTTACTATTCTTCCTTCCTGTGATAAATACATAACTTTTTCTTTGTAGCAAAAAAACCTAGTTGTTTTGCCCACATTCCCTTAGATAACGTCAACTGAAATGCATTGCAATCACTGTGAGAAAAAATGTTACGTGAAAAAAATAATAATTAAGAAGAACATCTCCCCAAGAAATCTGACGAAAATTTTGGCTTAAAACCGTAAGCGATTATCAGCCGACTGCCGAGTAACAATCGGTCAACAGTTTTCGAGGGAGTTTTTCTTCGCAATAAAATGACCTTTACGAGAAAAGGGATTCTCTAGGTACTCAGAAGTTTCCAGAAATATGAAGGGAGAAGGTACCTGACAGGTGCAAGAAGTTTATTCAAAAATAGTAATATTATAAAGTGTGTAAATAGTTTTCACTTACTATTCATTCCATGTAGCCTACTTTGTACATACAAATAAATATTGAAAATAGTGTGTTTTTTCTTCGTTTCCCTCACAAATACAACTGAGCAAATTTGAGTTATTGTCATTAGCGAGGGCGTATTCATGTACTGGAAAGTTGAGGTCTAGTCTGTTACACACTGCCCTTTTTAGTTTCGTCGTGCAACGGTCCTCGTGGGGAGGGACGTTGCGTGACGACACTAAAACCAGCTGTGTAGCAGACCAGTTGAAGCCCTGTCCACACAAATACTAGTCTCCTGCACAGCCGTTTTTATTGTCGTCACGCAACGTTCCTCTCCGAGGAGCGTTGCGTGACGACACTAAAAACGGCTGTGTGGCAGACTACACAAATACGGACATTTTTGAAAACGCATATTAAGTCGGATTCTTGAGAGGGTCTAAAAAAGACACGGTAGTAATTGCGGTTTCAAAAATATCTAGTCTCCTTCGCAGCCGCTCGGACCTGAGTCACGCAGTGCTCCCCGTTCCCACGAGGAGCATTGCGTGACTCCAGCTTGAGCGGCTGCGAAACGAAAGAGGCTAAAAAAAATATCCAGATTTGTGCGGATTTGGCCTCTGAGACTGACTCGTCCCCAGTCGTCTCCAAGTTGTCGGCGGTCCGATGGATGTGCGAATTTGTGTAGACAATTGTTCACTGGTTTCATTCTGGGTTTCTTTGGTAAAATACTCCTACTCCATACCTATAAAATTACTCAGTCACGACGAACTAAGCTAGTTATAAGAGGAACGCTCCACTGTTAGGGTAATAGGCAAGCCGTTTTTTTTTTGTCGGAATACGATGTCAAACACTACCAGGTCTACTACCAGGGGGAGGTATAGCCCTTTCCACGGACGCTCTATTTTCTCCGGATTTTTTCTAAGGATGTATTGACCGTAAGCCCAAGGGGGGAGGGGTGGGGAAGGGAGAAACTCGAGGGTCTATGGACATCTTTGCACAGGGCCGGCGTAGAGGATTTAAGGGGTCTTAAAGTGAACACTTCAACTTAATGTGAAGACTTTAAGGAGTCTTAAGTGTTCACCTTTAAGGAGTCTGAAAGTGAAGACTTTAAGGATTAAGTTATACAGGGCAATTTTATATAATTTTAATTGTAAGATTTATATAAGGGACTTTGCCCAGCATCTTTCCCCTCCTTTTTTTCCTTCGCTAAGGTTATGCAGTGCACGGAGTATTCTAAAATCTGACTAAATCTTACTTTTGTCGCTCTGAATCTAACATTTATTAGAGGTCCTAAAGCTTTCCCAGTGTTTCATGCAGATGGAGTTACCCTGCGGTCAAGGTCAACCTTACAGAATTTGTTCTCGGTTGAGCAGGCGTTTGTGGGAAGGGCGAAATACGAGCTCCTTTAAAAACGCCTGCTTGGGAAGCTACGATACTGTACGCGAAACTCCAAACACGCGAGCGCGATAAACGAGGGTGTAAGCCCGAGAGGAAAATTGTCCCAATCCCTTATTGCAATGTAAAGTCGTGGTTTGCAATCGCCCTGGCTGAGATAAGAACTGGACGGATTTTAAGAGAAAAGGCGGACAGCAAGCAGTCTAGCAATATTGAAGACGTTGCACGCAAGGCTGATAGCTCTTGGCGCAGTGCGCACGTGATTGGTATTTTTACTGCCCTCCTTGAATAAGGTCTTTGTTGCGGAGAGTAAGGGGGGAATTTTGGGATAGTATTGTGCGGCGAACAGTGGTCAAGTTTATGAACCCCAGAAGACTGTTGACCGATTTTTGTCCTTTTAAGTCCAAATCAAAGCAAACATGACACTGTTGAAGGGAAACCCGATAACTTAGCAGAATAGTTTTGTAGCGGTAGCTTTTTCATTTGTTTCCTGTATGGCAAATTGAACTGGTAGTTCTGTGATGAACCAACCACTTCCTAGCCTCCTTCCACATTTCCCCCGGCTTCCCCGCCGGCTTCCCAATCCAGTGTCTCAACGGATCGGCTTGTAATTTCAGACGATAGTGCCAAAAAGGATTCAAAAGACACCTGTCTTCAACGTCTGTTTCACAACAGTGTTTTAAGTTCCTTGCACTTCATCGCACGCGATGGGCTCCACCGATGATCTTCCGATTGTGAACTTCGAAGCGCTGAGCCTCAAACATGAACAAGTACCTGACCGTGATAATCCTACAGTAAAAGAATTAGCCAGGCAGATGGTGAAGCATTTTAGTTCTGTGGGATTCGTTTATATTATCAACCATGGCCTTACCCTAGAAAAGGTATAACTTCTCACTTTATATTTTCTGAGAACACAACATAACTAGCGATTTTACATTAAAATATACTTACACCTAAGTAGAAGCCGGGTGAGGGGATCTGGAAGACCGAACGCACCTCTTTGCAGTTAATTTTACAACTGTTAAAACAAGACGGATAGAAAAATGTTAAAACGCTTTGATCGACGAGTTCTTAGTTTTGTAGAGCTCGCCTCAAACTACCAAACCAAGATCCTCTGCTAACAGAGAAATATTGATGCGTCTCTTTGTGGGGTTTTCATTTTCCACCATTTTCTAGAAATGCCCGCCTCAAACGGCAAAACAAAGGTATTCGTCATTCATCGGAGTGGTTTTACAGATGAGTTAGGTTGCGTTTCCTTTCGAAAAATCTGAATACAGAGTTTGCGATCAAAGATTCGATTTTCCGTTCCAGTACAACAACAACAACCACAACGTTGAGATTGGTATCTTGATCATTGAGATTTGTATCGCTTTTTGTACCATAAGTTATCGATCGTGACCAGAGACGGGTCGGTGAAATACAGCCCTTCATGGTCCAGTAACTTATCCATGGAGCAATGACTTATACTCTTGACCTGTGGAACGTGACCTGTACTTTATTCTGAAATGTCTCGACCCACGACTGGACTCCTGCCCACGACCTCTACCCACTACCCACGACCCACGACCCACGACACTTAGCTACACTCAAATTACTTGTGCGAGTTCAGAGAAAATTTCAAGGGCAGCAGAGCAGCCATCGAGCGAGCGGGGAGGCTCCGCCTCGAGGCCCCTTACCTTCTTTATATACCATTTTCGACAGAATGGTACTCCTTTCTTATACCTTCTATTAACGATTGGCACCCCTTTTACATACCTAGTTAGGAACTTTGCATCGTTTTAACAGCTGTAAATGCACTGTCTTAAAAATCGTGAAAAAATCACAAAACCAAAACATCTTCTCAACTTTTTCTCAGCCATAATATGTATTTGTCATCCCTTTTGGGCCTTTAGACCGACCGAATTGACAGATTTCACTAATTACCTAATTAACACGTCTCATTTATTTAAAATAATAAGACCAGGCAATTTCTTGGGTAACCCCAGTCTCTTACGGGGGATGTTTCGAAAACGAAGTCCTACCCGTACGGGCTATGATAGGAAGTACCCCCTCGTGCCTTTGAATGCAAGGACGACATACATTCGTGGACCGGCAACCATGGCTTCGTTGGCTAACACTTAGGTGCGCGTAGCATCTGTTTGTTACTCTTTTAAAGAGTGGTTTGGTGTCTGTCAAGGTCATGACTTTTTTGGACTGACGGTTTTATCATTTTTCATTGTAAGAGACCACTTGACGCAACTGTACTCATTGCAATGGCTGATCCAGACCTTAAGATGCGGGAGGGGAGGGGGGGGCGGTCATTCAGGCCCTGAGATAAGCGGGGGGGGGGGGCGGTCTCCAAAAAAATTTTTGTCGGCCCTTCGGGCCTCATTTTGGTCGAAAAATAACGGGGGCGGGGCCCCCCGGGCTCCTTCCCTGTATCCGCCACTGCATTGCTTCAGGGAAACCTCATCCCCGGGGGCGAGGTTGGCTTCATACCCTGCTAACGGAGGTTTCTCCCTGGGGACTCTGGCATGGATTTTAACATTTACTTCAGTGGCGTAGCTGGTTTGCGTAAACAAACCAACTACGCGACTGACAAGCCACGTGAAGGACTTCGCAAATGCTAGAAGCCATCCCAGAGAGAAACCTTTGTTTGAGGGTATTGGCCTCGGTGCTTTGGCTTTGATTAGAAAGGACGTTAAAGAAATGGGTGTCCCGATGGGTGTCTTTAACTGAAGCAAAGACTGAAGACTTGAACCCCAGTTTAGTTTGAACAACTGTTGAAACACAAGAAAACGGCGGAAAGACAGTAAAACGTTTTCTGTTCGTCTCTTATAAAACAAACGACATCGTTGAGGTCTTCGTTTTGTAAAAACGATCCTTGTTCCAGTGAGCAAAAAGCCCGGCGGGGAAGGTGGGGGTGGGTACTGGATTCCAAGAGACGGGAGGATGATCGCAGATTTTGAGGGGTAGAAAACTTAAACAATTATCTTAATATTTTGTGCGTGGGACGTTAACTAGGGATTTTTGCGGAATATTCGAAACAGTTCCAGGGATTTTTTTTTTGTGGGGGGGGGGGGGGGGGGGGAGGGGGGCGTTGAGATTTGGTCCCATTCAATTATCCACAATCGCCAGCCCTCCCACTTTCGATCTAAATGACCTGAAGACGAGGTTGGATCATCCCGTCACTTGGAATACAGAGTACCTCTCCTTGGGCCCAATTGTAGACCGAAAGGGCCGTTTTAAAAAAACATACCCTTTAGGACCGTACATCCCATATATATAGCTTGATATATAAGAGGAAATAATCTCTCTCCCGTCGAACTAAGTTGCCTTTAACGCGAGGTTATGTAGCGGAAGACTTTGTCAACATAATCTCGCAAGAAAATAGGTGTGCTGAAACCACCGGATTATCCTGATTATAATCTTGTTTGATCTGTTTAATTGTTTATAATGCAGTAACTGTACTTAATGGCAGGTTGATGCCGCATTCAGCGCTGGGGACAGGTTTTTCACTTTGGAAAGTGACGTCAAAAGAAAATACAAAAAAGGGGAAAGGGTCAGTCAAAATGGATGGGACGCATTGGAAAGAGAGAGGTAGTTAATTCTTAAGGGTACTTACAAGTGCAGCACGTAAACTCTCTTTATTAGACTCTCTATAAGACGGACATCCTGTAAGACGGAAATTTAATGGCGGTCCCAAAGGTTTCCGTCTTCGGAGAGAGTTAACTGTATTTCTGACACCCTGCTGGTAGAGTTTTAATCCCCAACATGGTTCTTAGCAACGTCGTTCGCGCCGTTGATATTCGCGTAGTCGGCTTATTTATGTCAGCCAACTGATACGGGGGTTACTCCAGAGGCGCGTCAGTGAAGTACTAGGTTATATACTTTATTTCTGAGTGAGTTACTCTTTCACTTTACAATTCTTCAACTTCCTTAGCAAAGTCCTTCTTCAAGTTATCCTTTTTCTTGGCAGTTCTCTTGCTTACTCTTTTTCTATAACTGCTTACACCTTCTTCTAAAAGCTTACTTTTCAACAGCTCTCTATTTATTTGTTTGGTTGTCCATAATATGTTTACGTTAATAATAATGCGTAGGATACATTTACGTTCTAATTAGCATACGATTAATTCGTAACCTAAAATTTCTTTGAAAAGCTTTTCTTCAGTTCTGGAGCAGGATAACTACTAAGGAAAACTAACTAAGTAAAGTTCAGTAAAAGAAACACACTTTTACACAGTTACTTTAAAGTTGTTTGGACATTTTAAAGGTAAAACTCAAAGACACAAGCTTCGTTAATGGTAAACAAAGGACAACTCCCATATTCATAAATGTGGAAACAAGATAAATAGATGGGACAAAACTTCCTACCTTTAATTAATCAATACCTAGAAAACGGAAAACTTTGTCAACAAACACTAGCCTTAAAACGCAAAGTTCCCTTCGTAAATTACTAAAAGTGTCCATTAAAAGATAAGTATTTTCCGAGGGACATCAAATCAGGAGACATGATGTCCCATTCTTGAAAAGCACACTTTTAATATTTATCTTTCTAAATGCCGGAAAAGCTTATTAGTAAATTTGTTATTCATCATGTTGCATTCTTAAAGGTAAACACTTAGAATGTTCTAGAACCTTAAAAGCCTATTTATTGGATATTTATCGACCTTTCATTAACTTTCCATATATCTTCAAAATCGGGAAGATAAGTCCTGTAACACAACCACGCGCGAGCTACTTCGTTATGCTAAAAAAGTTTTCTTTTTTTGTTCTAGGTTCTATACTTTTATTCCTTTAACGTATTGTGTTTTGGATTGCAGTGTTAATCGACGAGAAAAGACACCAGGGGATCTAAAGGAATGCTTCGATATAAAAGATTTCTTAGAGGATGACTTCGTAAGTCAATGGATATAGCTGCAAAGTAACTATTTTCGTGCAGAAATTACAAAATGCTTTGCAAGTTTTATCTAAAAGCCACACCAGTGAGAGCTGAAAAAGTTAACCTATTTAATCCGATGAAATACTGATATGAATATAAGATAAGATATACCAGATAAATTAACTTGTTCTACCATTATGGACAGTGACTCCACTAAGATATTCGTACTTGCAAGAACAAGACTAGCAACTTACATTTTTAGAGGCACGGCCATTGTATAATTTCTGCAAACGAGTTCAGCTAGTGCCAGGCGGATCTTTTTCTCCAAATGTAAGGTAACTTTTCAGCCCGTAGACACGTTTTAAGTGAATAGTAGTAGTGATAATAAAAATAAGAATTGGCCTAAAAACGTAACCTGATTTGAAATACACTCTATGCAAAATGTTCTCATATAAAGCATGTGAACTCGGTTGAACTGTGGTTTTGCCAGGAACGCTTAGACACTATTAACGCTTTCAGAAACATTGTAGAGGAATCAAAGTTTCCAGAAGTTTCCGGAAGTTATTTTTTGCGTACTGTAATGTTTTCAAGGCAGGAGATATCGACTGAAGTTGGGTATCCAGTGTTGGATTCGTGCAGTGAGGTTTTTCGCTGTTGGCACCAGTACTGTGGGCGAAACTTCATAAAAAAATCAAGACAAATTTGAGTCTTTAACTCCGAAGTTCATTTCAGGAATTTCAAAATTAACACAATTATTTGAATCTTTGATGCAAAAATGACGGTCATAAAATAGCTTTCCTTGCCCGAAAATTTAACGGGACTTACGAGAAACAATCTCTGTCTGGAAACAAGTTATAGCACCAATAGACTAAAACCCCATTTACACGCACTAAAAAAATCGGCACGGCATGCCAAATTTTTGGCACCCTGCTGACGATTTTAAGGCACGGCACTCCCAACTTTCGACGTGTAGACGTATCGGTCCCACATGTAATGTGACACCAGTGCTCAAAATTTTAGGGGTGCAGAGACTACCCCCCAGAGGTAGTCTCGTCACGGGTAAACGAGGCACGGTCCCAAAAATTTGGCGTGCTGTGCCGATTTTTTTAGCGCGTGTAAATAGGGTTAAACGGCCAAAAACTGAGAGTGAAAGTTAAAGGCCAATTTTATAGTGGTTCCTACAGTATTCAAAGGTCGAAATCTTGGTTCCAAAACTCGCATTAGCTGATCGCGTAGTAAATTTTTCCCCCACATACCTGATACCCCAACCTATTTCCTTGCCGTTCTCACTTAAGTCAATACTGAACTCTACCGTGAGCTGTAACGTCACTGAGAGAGAGACTCGTTTACCCTTTACCAGACTTCGCGCTGACAACAAGTCAAAAGAGAACGCCTAGGGACTAGGGTGATGATACCCATGTACAGTTTGTGAACCACTGGCCGTTTTAAAGACGACTGGTGTAAAAACGGGACGCATAAAAGTTGTCGAGATGATTAGGAAAAATAGCAGAGTTTTCTTAAAGAAGACAAGGCACTGACTCCTCATTTGCAGATTTGGCCAACGGAAGTTCCCAACTTTAAGGAACATGTGTTGGATTTATGGAAAGATACTCATGAGCTCAGTTTAAGGGTGCTCTCAACTGTCACAATTGGGATGGGTCTGGTAAGTTCCATATTGGCGGGGTTAACAACCAATGTAATTGGTCTGTTGACTATAAATTGACGAATAAAGAGAACATAAAAGCGAATCTATTAAACGTTTTTCTTATTTCCTTAATGGAATAACCGTTTCCATCATTTCTGGTGTGTTATTATCACGTGGTATCAGCTATAGAAACGAATTTGAATGGAATAAAAGTAGGCAGGTTAGAATTAACGCTTTTGAAATAAGTGCGATAGAAAAATTTTTAAAATATCATGGACGGAACACAAAACAAATAAGTCAATTGGGAAGGAATTCAAAATGGAAGATCAATGGTTAGAGATCTTTATAAATAAACAAAAGCTGAAGTACTAATCTTGGCACAGGATGCGATATTGCTAAAGAGAACAGTATTCTGGATGGAGATGATTGTCGTGAAAATGAGCGGGAAAGCCGAATTAATACCCCCTTCCTGATCCTGTTAGTCTGACAGCAACAGGAAGGATTATGACTCACAAATGATATTGAATTAACTTAACTACTTTGTTTCATCCCAGGATCCTACAACTTTTGACTTTGCTTTCAAACATACTGGGAAGCTTGAAGGAAATTCTGCGCTCCGCTACACTTACTACCCAAAAGCTGACCCTACAAAGGTGAAACCTGGTCAGCTTCGTTGCGGGGAACACACTGACCTCGGGATCATAACGATGCTATATCAAGATGAATTAGGAGGTTTGGAGGTGAGACATTAACAGAAACTAATATCAAACCAGTGACGGTCGCTTCGACTGAGTGACGCCACCTACTGGTTTCCTCTCGAAATGACGTCTGAGAAACGCGCGCAGAAATTCCATACTGATGACGCGTCGTGGTTGTGCCGCGTAGGAAATTTGCTTCAACCAATCAGAAAATGCGTCATCAGTATGGAAGTTCTGCGCTCGTTTCTCAGACGTCATTGGCCGGAAACAAGCTTTGGCGTCGCGAAATGTCAACTGTTTAGGCGAGGAGAGCCTTCTGAATTTTGAAAACTTTCTGCTCACCCTAGCTCTCCGCGTTTATGAGCTCGACGATTACACAAAGGAAACTTTTGCGAACTTGTGAAGGAGAGATGTCTAGAATTGCGAAGTATTTTGTCATGTAAAACAGTCGGCGTAAGTGACCTCTGAGCGAAACAACTACAGTATTTCACTTCAGACCCTTAATCTTCGGCCCATTTTTGGAATTTCCAGTATTAGAGGATTAGAGAAATGAAGCCGGAATGTAAGCAGTGGAAATCTGAATAGTAAAAAGCCGAACTAAAATGTACTTCTTTACTGAAATATCTCTCTTTCTTTTCCAACAGTTTCTATCCGCTGAGGGGAAATATGTTCCTGCAGTTCCCATCAAAGGATCTATTTACATTAATATTGGAAACATGATGCAGAAGTTGACATCAGACAGGCTTATCGCAGGGGTAACGGTTTTATGTTTATTTTTTCAACATTTTTTGTTAAACTGTACAGTGACGCAAAAGTAGCTTTTTTGGAATCAGATTACCTATAACAGATAAAAATTGTCTCGGACCCCACTGGGGCAGACTGGGCGCGATTATTGCGGGCGACAAGAGGGGTCCACAATCCTAATCTCCAGGTTGCTATTGCGTATGTTCGGCACTTCGTCTGGACTTCCACTAAAAATGAATGGAATACACAGAACACAATCTCATAACGCGCGTTTTGACCATATCATATCACGTAGAACTTTCGCAAAGCACAGCGTTGAAGCAAAAGCGTTTTAACAGTCGATCGCCTGCACACCGTAACCTTCGGTTATTACTTATTTGGCTAACCATAACCTTAGAGCAAAGTACTTCGGGTCAAGCTAACGTAATAATAATCTCCCTGCATATAACTCATATTACTCTACCTTACTATATTACTTTGGTTTCAAACTTCGAGCCTCCGAGACGCAAAATCACCCGAGATCTCCCGAAATCGGGCCAAAATTTTCCGAGACCCACTTTTTTTGAGGAGCTATTCTATGACCCGACCTTTATATGATAAACGTTTCGTCCCATGTAATTGAAAGGTAATCCAGATTCCGGAAACGTTTTGCTTGTAGAATCCAGACTTCTGGGCTTTGGAATCCGGAAAAAGCTCTAGGAATCCGGAATCCCGCTATAACGATTGGAAAACGGAATCCAAGTTCCATTGACGAGAAAACGGAATCCATCGATCACCTGGAATCCAGAATCTATCACCTGGAATCCGAAATCTATCACCTGGAATCTGGAATCCATCACCTGGAATCCAGAATCCGTCACCTGGAATCCGGAATCCATCACCTGGAATCTGGAATCCATCACCTGGAATCCGGAATTCACAGCATAGAATCCAGAATCCAAGACTGTCTTGGATTCCCTTACATGGTGCAAAACTTTATTCCATTCACTAATTGATTGTTAATTGCATTTCAGCGCCATCGAGTAGTGGTGTCAGAAAAGGAGGTGAATTACTTGAACCAGCCTCGACGCTCGCTTGTCTACTTTATGCGTCCAGATCTTGACGCACAGATTGAGTGCCTAGATGGGTCCAACAAATACGTACCAATAATCAGCGGAAACTATGTAAAGCAAAAGTTAAATGCCACTTATCAGTATTGAAATCCGCAAAATTTAAGTAATAGACTTTAAAAGCAACTATCTATGAGGGTTCTCAAATAGATTTTTCGATATCCCTTATTTGAAACTCGGGATTTCGGGATTTTAAGGCAAAAATGGGCGAGATTCGGGATTGAAAGTATGCGCGGGAGGTTGCCTACCAAAAATAACCCTCGGGATTACAGAATTACGGGACTGCACGAAATTTTGGGTCGGGATTACGCGATTGAAGAACACTATTGGGGACCCTCATCTAAGCCTGTCCCGATTATGCTCGTAAAATTCTGAAATTGAAGTGGCTTATTAGAATACCAAATTATTGCTAAAAATCGCCAAAAATCCCAAAAGTTGCTACCTACATTTCAAAAGTTGCTACGTAAATTTCTTGACATTTTAAATTTCAGCGTTACTTAATTAAAAGCTTTGTTCTCTGTTTTACACAATTAGGGTTTACATCAGTCAGGAAAAATAGCTTAAAAATTATTGCTAAAGAGCTGCTCCCAAACAAATATCGGCGAAACCACGTGAAGTAGCCCAAGCTCACTATTAGAGCCCTGAACAACATTATAATTCTTAGCCAAGTAATTATTCATACAAAGACAATTATAAATTCTTGGTCGTTGTATGAGAATTATTCATTTTTGTGTAATTTATGGAAATGTTCAGTAAATTTACTTTTCTGTTGATAAACGCTCAATGAATAAACAGTCTGTTTGAACCGCCGTCTAGCGTTAAGTAAAACAGTTTAGCCTTCCTGATACAACAGAGCAGCTTAGCTGTTTTAGGCTGTGGCTCTGTGAGAATTTTAATTCTCCAGGTGTTTCAGAGGGAACGAAAAATAAGCTTTCAGATACTGTTTGAACCCCTGTTTAGCATGTTTGGCTTTCCTGATGCAACAAACGGCTTGGAAAGTAAAATTTCATCAGTTTTTTTTTAAATCAAAGGAATTGGCATGAATTTTATTCTGACATGCCAAATTAGCTTAAAAAACCGGCCCAGGAGTCACATTAATAGCCTAGGAGATATTTCATAGGCTCAGGAATGAAAAAATACTCAATATCTTCATTACTAATAAATTATATATTCGGGGCATGTAAAATTCGGGCGCATGCCCTCGGTGGGCAAAAATGGCCCAGGTCATGTCAGCCCAGGCCTCTTGCTGAATGGGGAACTGAACCCCAGACCTCTATCGGGCAGAAATTCGTGGTCGACATGCCGGGCATGCCGAATCTGGCTTGGCATGCCCGGCATGCCTATTTCACAGATTGGCGTGCCCGGCATGCTCGGCATGCCAATTTGAAGCTTTAGCCGAAGTCGTCGTCGAGCCCAACACATTGCCAAAACGTTTGATTATTCTCTTGGAAAGATTATTAGTTGTTTTTGTTTATTCTCAGGGAAAGATAAAGGCCATCACCTAGGTTTGGAGAGGAAAATCAATACTAAACAGGCTGCGTTTTTATGCCGCTCGTGGTCATAAGCTGATACATTTATCAGAGAGTGTTCACGCGGAATGGGAGCGAAGTCGAGTCATTTTAAACAGTGGGGTCACTTTTTCACTGGTCAGAGTACAGGTCACCATGATAAGATGAAAAGCATTAAAAGTGTCTCCTAGTCCTAACATTCAGGAATCTCTTAACAAAATTGTCTATTAAATCAAGGGGATTCCGTGTGATTTTGTACTTTAGCAATGGAGAAGTCCCCGAGCAGTGACCTTTACTCTGTGACCTGTACACCCGGCATCGATGGTATTCGTGACGACAGAACCAAAGAATTAAACAATAATAGAAAGGAATCATTGTTACTGTTTTATTTTTCTCTCGCGTATCCACTGCCAACTCATTATCCTGTGTCAGACTGGCCCCAGCCACTCCTAAGAAGCTATATAAAAATAAAGTTTATATTTTACAATATTTCGCGCACATCTCATAACTGGTTCAAAATATTTTTAGCTTATCATCTGAATTAAATTTTCAAGTTCGAAACGACATAGGGGTAATCGCTTTCAAACGCAGTCAAAAGAAGATTGAGTTGTGAGATTTACACGATTAGCTTGCGTGGATGGCGTTCCAATATTCGAGCGCCGGCGTGGCAGTTGTCCCTTTCGTATGCGGTCGCTGCCATTTTTAAGACAAAAATGATAACTTTTGACTTGTTGAAAGCGTTTCTATTAAAAAGAAAGAAAACTGCAACCCAGGGTCGTATCTGGACCTCGAACCCGGACCTTTCGTATCCTTATCTATCTCCTACTGACTAGCGTGACCCGCCAAAATTCCGGAAAAATTGCAAGTAAGTACATCACTAGCAAACTGTCTTTCTTAACTGTTACATCAATAACAAATGTAGCCTGCGACGTTTCTCCTCGCTCATCGCTGCTAAGGGACTCTCAGCGGCGATGAGCGAGGAGAAACGTCTGCCGTTCGCAAGCTATAACAGATGACCCTAACCCTTCCCATATGAGCTATAATGGAAATATATTACATACATTATGCCTAAAGGCTTGGTTACCAATTGTGGCAATGGCAACGACCGTTTACGGATGGGAATAGGCGCCGGCGTAACCGTACCCGCTTGGACCGGAGTCACACAAGGGCTCCCGTAGCCTCCCCGCAGACGTCCTTTGGGGTTCGTTTGTCACGCATTCATTTCTCCCCCACGGACCGTCGGGGAGAAATGAATGCGTGACAAACGAACCCCAAAGGACGTCTGCGGGGAGGCTAGGGCTCCCGGCGATGGAAGATTTTTTGTTTTTGTTGACTAACGCAAAAAAAACACATTCACTGCCAAATATGGTCAGTGGTGTGGGGGACTGGGCGACTCGTTCCCAAATCTCACTCCTCATGGATGCCAGACAGTCTCTCTTTGTACAACTGCAGATCTCTTTCTGAGGCAATAACTGCAATCGTTCCATTTTTTACTGCCTTGGCGACATTGACTGTAAGATAAGAAAAAAATACGGATTGTCAAATCTGTGATCCGAGGTGGAGGACATCTTTACAAATGTAAGTTTATAATTTATGGTAAGACATCAGTTCTAACAAAGGATTACGAAGATGCCAATCAAGTGCAGGTGGACTGAATGGGTAGCAGGACTGTTTGATAAATATAGGTACTACAATGACCTTTATAGCAAGTATTGATTCTTTACATGTAATTCTTGATATTCAAAATTCTTATTCGCCGTGTCGGACATTCTTTTTGTTTCAATCAATCAATGAAACTTTAATTTTTAAAATAGGGTAACACCTAAATATAGTTAGACAACAATTAACTTGTGGCCCTCTTAATTAGTAAGGTATCACAAGACAAAAATAATACATAAGAGAATACAAGAAATAGAAGCTAAACTAAAAGATAAGTACATACCTGGTATGTACACCTTATTCGATGGTTTAGCATATAATACGTGCGGATATTTTGCGAGTTGCGTAGTAAATACGAGCAATGAGCAAATTGTCCGCTCGTATTATATGCTAAACCATCGAATAAGAGGTTTATTATTCCACTACAAAAAAAATTATCTGGCAATTGGCTTCTATTTTTTGGTAAGAGTATTCAGAGACATCCTGATTTATTTGGTCAGTTACTAAGGAAGATGTATTTGCATTTTTGTTGACATTGTCGGGTCATACGTATTTACAAAACAGAATATATTACATTCAATGTCCTAAACGGTTTTCTGTAACACTTAGTTTTTTGTTTTAAAATCATGTAGATGTGCATACACTGTACCTATTGTTCTCCTCTTCTGTTCGGTTACATTTTCTAATGATGTTTTTATGTTGTAATTTGTTAACTAGCATCGCCAGGAGTTCCTTGTTGATTGGAAGCCCAGTTGGGTCGATGCACATGAGGTGCAAACTACAACAATTGAAGAATGGCAGCATAGAAAACGAAAATCCAACTGATGCTGAGGTAAAAAAATATTGATATTCTCAAGTTTTATACATCTTATTAGTTATAGGAAGAAAAGTAAAGAAAATAGATGTGAGAAAAGAGACAGATTATCTGAAAAGTGAGGGATGGTTGGGAAGTATCTGCTTTCTATGTAAAACTTTAAATTTTTTTGTTTCACCATGTGGAATTTTACTTCTACTTTTCTAATCAAGTCACTCCCTAAACTTAGGTAATGGTGAAATTTTATCAATATCAAAACTTTTTCTGAGGTTTCATTACAATGTTGCTATATATTTTGAAACTGATGTGATGCGGAATTCTGCTTTATCAGTCAATAAAGTAGAAGTAGAAGTTGAAGTACAAGGTTTTTCACTTCCCCTCTTTGAGTTCTTGTCTGTCTGGAATGTTAAATGTGCCCACTTTAACTGAAAGCTTATTTTAATGATAAGCTGTTTTAGACATTTTCATGCTTGTTTACAAAAGTTCTGTATTACGTTCAAATGGTCTGTTTCCTTTGAATGAACATTGCTTAACTCTTGTAATATTGTCCCTTTACCGTGCTTCTTCGTAAGGTTAACTATGCTGGACATCTTCTTATAAAACCTTTTTGTTTGTGTACAGGTTCAGCTTACATATGCAAGAGCTTAGATGAAATATTCAGGTGGACCAAGTTACTTCCAAAACGTTTATTGTCGCCCAAATAAACTGTTCAACGAACCATAAAATTCATGAAGAGCGTACAGAATTCCAACCTGAGCAGTGATTTATAAACTTCAATGAAAGTGAAAGATGGAAAATGATGGATATGATGCAGGTCATCGATCGAAGCGTAGACTTTGTAGTTTACATATGCAGTCTCCTTCAGTCGTGGCAAAATGAAGTTCTATTTGATGTTAAAACCCTGCCAAAATGAAAATACAAGTAAAGAAGAAGTGAGTTTAAGTCCTTTTTTATTGTTTTATTACATGTATGTCAATTCAAACTACATGTTCAGGCGAACCAGTTGGTCGAAATGACAGCACAGCGCGGTTGTTTTCGGTGTCCCGAGGACTGTAAATATCATAATAAAGTATTTTCGGTAATTTTGAATCTTGGTTTGTTTTTCAACCTCTCTGCCAACTTACCCTATTTTATTTCAATGACACGTCCACATACATCCTCAGACGAGAAGCGTAGAACCAGGCTTTAAGCATGAACAAACACAGGACTGAAGTCGATATGCCACGCATGCCACGCATGAAATTCAAGTCTGTCACCCCGGCCCGGTATGCCGGGCATGAAAACTAAGTTGGTACTCAGGCTTTCGCAACAAAAGTCGGCATGCCGGGCATGCCAAACTTGAAATTCAATGCCCGGCATGCCGGGTATGAAAACTAAGTTGGTACTCAGGCTTTCGCAACAAAAATCAGCATGCCGGGCATGCCAAGATCATTGGCGCCCAGGCTTCTCTCGTGCGTGCTGTGTCTGTGCACTCTAATTTACGACATCCAGGGCATGCAAATTTCTACATCATGCCGCTTACAACGTTAAACTCCCTAAGCTTGCCCCTCTAGCTTTAGTAAACAAAAAATGGGGACATCAAGCATGCGAAAAATCGCTGCATGCCACACGTTATCGAAAGCACAGCAGAGATGCATCATTTTATTCAGTCATGCCCTTGGAAAGGCCAAAAAGTCCCAGTTATCCTGTTACGCGCGGGTAAAGTTTCCAAAGACAGCATGCACCCATGCCGTCAGATAATGTTTTCTTCCTCTCGTAGATATCAGATGGTTAGTTACTCATGTTTTACATCTCCAGAGCCTGAAATGACGCAAAATTCATGCCCTATCAGATAAAGGTCATCAAAATCCTACGAAATTTTACTTTCCAAGCCGTTAACAGAGCAGCTTAGCCTTTTTATAATTAGGCTGTGGCTCTGTGAGAATTTTATTCTCCAGGCGTCTCAGAGGGAACTAAAAACTCGCTTTTAGATATTGTTTGAGCCCTCGTCCAGCACTAAGTAAAACAGTTAATTGTTTGGCCTTCCTGATGCAACAGAGCAGTTTAGCCTTTTTAGGCTATGGCTCTGGCGGAGAATTTTATTCTCCAGGGCCCGGTTGCATAAAACGTCCGTAACAACTACGGGTACACGTACGTGCACTCGTAACTTAAGTCAGTTGCATGAAATCACTTAAGTGGTCCACTTACGGAATTCACTTAAGTGGTTGCACTTACGATTTTCGTAAGTGTTCACTTAAGTGTCGTTTATGCAACAGAAATTGCGGGTGTTGCATAAAACTTTTTTTACGGGAAAAATAGCACGTAAATTTACGGGACCTATATAGGTCCCGTATCGTTACTGTTTTTACTAAATTTAACGAGATCTTTTACTGAGAAGTGAAAAAAAGTATTTTTCTTCACGTAATTCGTTCTAATGCGCTTTGTTAACCTCTGATGTACACTTTCGTGAAAAAAGAAGACGAACTATCATTTTCAGTAGATATTGAAGAAAAATAACGTTTGTATGCAAATTTCATTTTTTGAGAGGCTTAAAAGTGTTCGAAACGACTTTTAACTTTCTTTACACTCACCGATGGTTAACTTAATTTAAAAAAATAGAGTGAGTCAAATTAATAATTAAAAGTACTATAACAAAGTTACGTGTGCCCTTAAGTGAGCCCGTAAGTTACCACGTAGAACAGAAACTTACGAGAGTGCTAAGTGTGTTCCATGCAACACCCGTAAGTGCACCCATAACGGATTCGTAAGTGACCTAATTAAGTGAGCACTTAAGTGCAGGTTTTATGCAACCGGGCCCAGGTGTCTCAGAGGGACATAAAAAATAGCTTTATTTTCAAGACATTGTTTAAGTATTTAGTTCTCAGTATTGTATCGTGTTGCTCAAGTGCTCTTTCAAATATTGCAAGTGTTTCGCTTACATTTGAATTTAAACCCATCCGGATCCAGTGAGGCCTTTAAAACTAACGCGTCAATTTTAAACGTTTTGCATAAGGCAGTTTCCGTTTGGCGGTTAGTGTTAGTTCTGTCCTTGAATGAAGATTCCATAAAAAGGTTGCGTTTACATGAAATTATGGAGATCTTGTAAGCACGAATTGAAACACATGAAATGATTCATAAATTGTTTTGAACTGCGGATGAAGGTTTGAAAGTGAACATGATCATCGCAGTAAAATGCGCAGCCTATTCGGTTGAAAAATAACCCAAAAAATTTTGCAACGGTTATCGCAGAAAGTTAGAAGTAATATTCTCCATTGTTGGGGAAAATACTCCGCGGCTTTAAATTAATAATTCCCACAATGTTTTAATTCAAGTAGTATAGTAACCTCTTTGTCACATGAAACGTGTCTTTACAGTAAAATTTGTTTTCATACTGCTAGTTTTTGTCAATATTGCCGCTAAAAGGCAGCTTCCAAAACGCACTCGAGAAAACCGCACATTTCATTCGATCCTCGATCTTTTACAGAAAACCTCTTTTTGAGCAAACTTTAACCTATTTTATCACATTGTTTTGTCATATTTGGTTAAAAACAGTATCCAAAGGAACATGAACAGAAGAGGTGAGAAACGCGTAGGCGCCGGGCGGGAGAAATCGCCTTCGTTTACCAAAATAACAAAAGAAATGAATCAATAACAATGGCCAGCAAATAATCATTATATAAATTTGGAAAGTCGATGGAAAAGGTTACATGAGTTTGGAAAATCAAGCTTTAATTGTCGACCTTGAACCTTCGACAATAGGGAACTTAAGAACCACGACGACTACTTTGTCGACGACGACCGGAAGTGAGATGCCATGCACTGCGCAAGCGCGGTTAACAAATTTCGTCGTCGTGGTGTCGTCGACGACGCCAAACACAGTAGAATCACGTCGTCCTGCAATCCACAGGCTTCGGTAGGTATAACTCCCTGTTTTTAAGCGGTTTTTCAAGGGCTTTGTATTTTTTCACCTCGTAAATCCAGGTATCCTTTCTTTTTTCTCCTAACAAGCGATGTTGATTGAAAATTTGACAGATGAATTGTGTTTACTTCGAAGACAACACTGAGCTGTGCAGGCCGAGCGAACTCGTAAGTGACAAATTTATTTGTACGTATTTAGGTCAGGCAAATCATATATCTTTAATATAGAGGAAATGAACTTCATATGGAAAACAGCTATCGCATCGGAATGTCTCTTTTTCCAAATCTAAACTCTGACAGACACTCGGACTCGGTCATGTCATTCAGGTTGAAAGTTGAATAACCTTTGTACGGAAAGCAAAGATTTTTCCATTCGAAAAGGTCAGACAACACTAAAAATTCTTCATTTTCAATGAAAGTAGACGTACGGCTTATAAAATAAGATCTTGCATCGTCTTAAAAGACGCCTTTGCGAAAAAACTTTGTTGCGAACAAACATCACAGTCAACATGCTTGTTTACATTCAGTGTTGTCGTCGTCGACCTATCGACTGCATCTTAAGTTTCCTTTTTCCCGCCGAAACTGACGTTCTCGTTCCAGTCCTTTCCCAGTCAACAGACGTCGTCGTCGTGAACTTCGTCGTGGTTCTTAAGTTCCCTAATGATTCATGCAGACTCTGTGTCATTTCTCACCTCTACTGATGACCGAATTCAGAAGTATTCGTCGATGTTTGGCTTTCCCTGGACAAATTCATCGGTGAATGCTCAATGGTATATAGAAAAATGAGTGGTCTGGTATGGCTTAGGGTCTATAATCACGATTTCGGCTTCTAACTAGTTCAACTCTACAAGGTTTGTTTTGAGTATTCTCACTTTCTGTTTCACGCGCGTGTCCTGTGACATGCAAATCAGCTAAGAAATGGTATCTAATGCGCATGTGCATCAGCAGACTGTGTCCCATTCTCGACCAATCTCGTTCCCAGAGGCCGCGTTGCTGACCAAAAGGATCGCGGCCTCTGGGAACGAGATTGATTCTCGACCCTAGTGCTTACGGGTTTGGGAATGCCCGCGTAAGCTCTGGGAAACTCTGCGCCGGAGTAGACAAAATCTGGCTATTTGGGCCTCACAGTGCATGCTCTTTGATCCGGCAAACAAAACTTTTTGCTTCTTTTATATCTACTTCATCGCGAAAGTCTTGTGCTGCTTCGGTATTAGAACTGAAGAAATTCAGTTAACGGCCTTGAAGAATTTTCAGGTATCCAAGGCTCTTGGCTGCTGGGAAAATACCGTTTAACGTTCCCAATCACAGATTTGAGACTTAAAGTTTGCATATGCTTGACAGTTGATTAAAGATTTCTGTGGACTACTTCACGAGGTGGTAGTGAAACCCGAATAGCTTGTTAAGATAAACGTATCGAAATTCCAATAAAACTTTCCAACATATGAATTTAGCGTCCTTTTATTTATGTTTGTTCATGAACATTAACACTTCAGCGAAGCTGCTTTGAAATGCGATATCGATGGAAAAGAAGACAACTATAAATATCTAGTCGCATTGTGGGGGCCATGTCCAGCCCTGGCCATGAAATCCAGAGTTTCTTCACTTCTTACTTAGTTCCACACTTCTCAGAGGTGTGGAAGTGTGGAGAAGTCTGACAAAAAAAGGATATTGTCGCACTTTCCCCCAGTCATGAACCTCTTGTCATTCTTTACTTAGTTCCACACTTCTCAGAGGTGTGAAAGTGTGGAATAGTCTGACAAAGTAAGGATATTGTCGCACTTTTCCCCAAGTTATGAACCCCATCTCTGAGAAGTGTGGAACTAAGGATGAAAAAGCAAAGTAGGGATCTTGTGGCCAGCGCTGGACATTTGTGCGCATTGTACACGTATCACTTTAGGGACCGATTTACTTAATTTTCTGTTTTTCTTTTTCTTGCAAGTCTGTTTCTGGGCAACTTAAGACGAGAAGCTCAAGTTTTCATTCATACTCGGCTACTTCGTGTGAATACGATAACGTGGAAGTCAAAGAAAAATCAGTCATGTGTCATGCTTCTTAAATTATAGCTGGCAAAGATGTCGGTGTATTTTTATTTTATTTTTTCACATTCCAATCTTTTTCTGGTTCAATTTTCGATATGTAACTAAGCAAGAGAGAATGATCTAAGAGAGCGAATCCCCCATACATGACCCTCTTCCCATGAAAATTATTTTCAATCTATTCTTGGTTCTGTGTCATACTGCGTGGTTATTTTAAGGACGCCACCTTATTGGTCGGTTAGAGTGGCGTTATGTAATTTTAAACTTAGCGGGTAATTCATTTCACTGCCGATCACACACAGCAAGAGATATGACTTGCAAACTTGATGTTGCTTTCGTCGACGAGTCAAAAGATTTCTACGTGGAAAAATCTGGCCAGAGTAGCTGCCGAAGCGCAAAACGGTCCTGGCTTGTGAGAGTTCGCCGGGGTTCGTCTTAGCTCATTCTCTCTTTAGCTAAGCTATTTTTTTTTTGAAAATTAGAAAATCCAGTAATTCTGCCTAATCAGTCGTGCAAATGTTGTTTTGGAATCGCTGAAATCAAGAATCGGCCGGTCTTGTTTACTTCAACATTTCTAGGGAAAAACCCGCTCACACGCCAGACACGCCGCACGACGTTCAACTGCTCTCGTGCAAACTTGAATGCACCAATCAGAAACACTTTTATTGTTTTTTGCTGAAACCAATCAGAGACATTCCTGCTCCAGGGTTCCCCAGAGCTCTTGATCTCTCTCCTCTACATGCGCAGAAGAGCTCTGGGTCGAGATTGACTGTGTGGGTTAATTTAAGAAAATAAGGGCTTTTCGAGTGTAGGTTTTTGTCGAGGGTCGAGGGTAAATTGTCGAGGGTAGTTTTTTTTATATTTTTTTTGAGCTTTGGTCGCAATATCTATTTAAATGTTCTCAAGACATAGCCAAGAAAAGTCTTAATGATGCTGACAGTTTCGATGACTGTCAGCCATCCTTACCAAAACTTGAAAATCGTCAAAGGTGTCAGAAGCCTTAAAAAGGATTCTGAAGGCTGACAGTCATCGAAACTGTCCCATTACGACTTTTCTTACCCTGGGTACCAGAGGCTTCTCTCGCGTGCGGCGGGAATTTTCGGTGTTGGCCGAAGGCCGACACATCGTCGGCCGTAGGCCGAGGCCACGAGCGGCTCGGGTCACTATAAAGACTTGACAGAGACCGGAAACCGCGCTAGAAAAGTCTCTGGCACCCAGGGTAGACTTTTCTTGGCTATGTTTAGCCTTCTCGCAGGCGTCCTTTGGGGTTTGTTCGTCACGCATTCATTTCTTAGAAAATGAATGCGTGACGAACGAACCCCACAGGACGTCTGCGGGGAGGCTAGGCTATGTTTTGAGAACATTTTATAAATAGATATTTTAAACCTTTACTAGCCTGATGAATTTCTTCAAGAACTTTGGTCGCAAGATTTCCCGATTTTTCGCACGAGTAAAAAACATTCCTTCCGAATTCTATAACAATTTTCATGTCGGAACCCCTTGTTGCTCATACAAAGCCTTTGAATGCGCAAAATTTGACCGAGTCACGCGGGAGGTTTGCCTCCCACGCAGGCGTTTTTAGGGGAGCTCGTCTTTCATCCCTCGTGGGGAGGGATGAAAGCCGAGTTTCCCTAAAAACGGCTGCGTGAGAGGCTAGCGGGAAATGTACTGTCAAAAAAGCGCTTCTGACTGAATACTGTACTGAATGCCGAAGCAAGACTTATTGATCAGTGAAGCCTAAGCTCAGCTTGG